>NC_137586.1:79198894-79293894 GCF_963210335.1 Falco punctatus
AAGAATATTTGAGCCAGAAAAGGTAAACGTTATTGTAGAAAAATTTACAAGGTCTTTTCAAAAAATCCTAAACACTCAAAATAGCACAATTTCAGATTGCACTGCCAGGAGGCACCCCTACAAGACAGAAATTCTCTGCCTTTGGAGTAAGGGTGTGGACAGGGTATTCTATGATCCGATGTTATCACTTCCCTTTTTATGGTAGTTCATAGTATCTGCTGAAACTATAATTTTACAGAGCAATCAAAGAGCTCTTGTACAAGTAACAAATTTTACTTTGTTCTTATAAGTGGAATTTGCATTACCAACATCTTCCATTACATTTTTAAAGCTCTAATACTGTTTGGTAAATGAAAGTTAGTTTAACAATCAGATAGTATGCTATGTTAATGTTTTACTAAAATTAGGGTAAGAAGTTTATTCGTAGGACAGCATTCTTACTTGAATACTGTCATTTGACCTGTGTGAGGAACAGCAGTGATAAAAACTGTCTAACAAGTTGTGACAGATTCTGGGCCATCGCCTTTAAGGTAGAATTCTGTAATGGGACATAAAATGAAAATATCTAAATGAAAAGCATCCCACAGATGAACTCCTACATGAATCTGTAAGAAGAAAAGTTGCCTATAAAGTAAAATTTACTGATAAAAACTGGTAAAAAAATAGCAGGGAAAAGACCCTCTTGGGAAAAGAAGACACAAGGTTTTGCAAGGAAACAATCGATCTCTTTCCTTATCTCCAACCATGTTTCTTTCTCCAAGCAGAACTATCACAGTGTGGTTGTAGTGGCTCAGGACCAATGCCCAAGGAAGTTAGCTATTTTCTGTAAAACCTGGATTTTTCTGTACAAGAACTGATCTGTTGATTACAGTGAGAATAAGGCTGAAAGAAGCCACATGTTCAGGTAAACAGTTTACAAAGCTGAATACAAGAAGACACAAAACCTCCAGAAGTATATGCTGGGACCTATTCCCATATTCATAAAAGATGGTGAATAGAATTACCCGTATTTTTAGAAGTGTATGTAAACATATGTATACAAAATTATATATTAACTATACTTATAGGCCATATAAATTTTACATACAGAGTGTGGAAATATTGCTAGAATCTATTTAAATTTGGGTTTCCATATTATTAGCATTTTGTACAGATAACCAACAAGTTAAATTGTCCATTTACTTGTTATCCAGTCTCTATCCAGCTGGTAGGTCTCATTTCACTTCCTGGCAAAGAAATTTTAATTTACCCAACATACAAGAATTCTGGCTTCAAATCTGTAAACACACTGGTTATATTTCCGTTTCTATGACTCATTACATTAATCACAATTGGATATGGTATAAGAAATATGTCTGTCGTCCTTAATGTGCTACAAATTAGGTGAGTCTTTTTTGGACTTTGAGGGTGGTTTTTTTAACATTGCTGCTCTGCCCTCCAATAGTTAACATATACTTGGGGAACAGTTCCTTTTAGTTCTCTAATTTTCTTAACCAAAGACCTCAGTACTGTCTGGTCATCTGCTAAGAAGAAATTCAGTGGAACTGAATTTCCACTTAAACCACTGTTCCTTGCCTGTTTGGTTACCGTAATTGAATGGAAAAATCAATGAACCACCAGCGTGTAAAAGATTCCATTGAAAACCATTTCAGTGCTACTTTAAAAAATAGATAAAAATGACGGTTTCAGAAAATTGTGCTTGAACCAGCAGGTCCAAGGGATCAGATTCTGATAACACACACGGTAGCACAAGTTTCTGTTTTCTACTGAAACAAAACCTGATTCGCGAGCCCCACACATCCATCTCTCAGACTGAGTACTACAGTGAACACATCTCGGGTTAAAGAGGTAAGGAGTGATGTAAGAAGTTTTAGACGAGAAAGCAGCTCCCATGATGGTGGGACATTGACAGTACTTTTACCATCAGTGATTCCAGTGGAGTGCAGAGATCTGGCAAGCAGTCTTTTGCTCTGGCACCTCTGAACATGATGTTTTTAGAGGCAAAAATGGAGAACAAAGCTCTGTGGCCATCGTGGGTTGGCTCAACCTTTCCTGTTTTCCTTTAAAGATTTAAATTTACCAATGGGACAATGCCCTGGCACATTTGAAAAGTTGAGTATCTCAAAAGAGAAGTATTTTCCACAAAATATTTGGTACCAATTGAACTTTTTTCCAGTTTACTATGCATACTTCTCCTGAGCTCTCTGGTTCGGTGTTACCACACTGTCCAATATTGCTGCATTTTACTTAGTGGTCAGAAATGTGTAGACAATTTTTTGTGGCCAAATCTCATAAAATCCTTCCCTAACAGTTACTTAATAGAACTTCAAAGAGAGAAAGTGGAAAAAGGAATGTCTTTTACAGAAAAATTTCCATGTGAATATTTAGGGGGTGCATATCTTAGCTTCGATACTTGGACTCACCAAGGTGGTGAACATTAGATTTGTATTGAAAGTGCTTGTATGACCACAGATAGTTAAATGAGGCAGAAAGTGATGCAACCGCACCTCTTAAAAGTGCCATTGCCCATGAACACACTTATTACATGTCAAATGGTGTTGTGGTGAGGAAAGATAATTACGGATTAGTAAATGTAATATGGTTTCTATATGTTTACGTAATAGGCTTGGGCTTACCAAAAGCTGCAGGGGACATTTTCAATCCTTTTTGCTAGAACGTAGGTACGAAGATAATTAAGTATGACCTAAAGAATCCAGCTGTGGTATTGCTAGCTATGTGGCTAGCATATGTGGCTAGTTTCTGTGTGGTTTAATAGAAAATAATTAGAAAACCGTCAATTAATATTTAGTTTATTTAGTTTGGGGATTGTGTCAGTTTTTGTTTGGTTATTTGTTTTAAAGTAATGGTACCTCAGTCAATGACTACCATAATCTTTTAGATACGTTTGGTTGTATTTTATTTTTATCAGCTCTTTTTTTCACAAATAAACTTTCACCAAGCTGAGATCACAACTCAATATCCAGGTGTGGTAGAGCAAAAGTCAAGTTTTCTTCTGTTTTTGTTTTTTAAATTGTGGCAATCTTATTTCAAAAGTTTTGATTTAAGACCTGTCATCATTATGCTCACTCAGACTACCTCCAAAACAATATCACATGGCTTATTTGACTAATCCAGTTTTACTTTATACTTGATAGTGTCAAATAATAGACAAATTGTTTGTTTCACATTCACAAGGCCAAATTTGATTTAAAGTCCTGAACAATTATTCATAACTTTGACTCTGGACATTCTGAAGCCAGAAAGAAAATAATTTGTTCTACAATATTAGCTGTAAGTTATGTTCTTATATTTAGTTTATAATTATTATTTTTATTGGAAGTTTTGGCAAGAAACTTCTAATCTAAATATTTCTAAATATTTAGACTGAAGCATGTAATATTGTTCAGCTAATATAATTCATTAATCACATTCAGGCAGTTTTAACCCCTAGAAAGAAAAGAAAAACGCATGTACAAATAAAATTTCCCTACTGCTTTTAGTAAGTAAATTTTAATTTGTGGGGTATTTTTTTCTTTTTTCTTTCTTCTTTACTTTATTTATTGTTTTTTCTTCTTTTCCTTTTTCTTTTTTCTTTTTTTCTTCTTCAGCACTTGTTTGCATTTAGCTTGGATAAGCAACTGAAGGTACTGTCATTAAGTAGATGTTTACATCCCAGGCTTATGGCCAGTCCAGCCAGCCTAGACAAACACTGCATGTATCTTGTCCATATGGCATTAGGCCCTGAATGAGATTTAGTGGCTTTATCAGGGGAAAGAATAGATGCTCAGACTGATGTAAACTTTGTATTTCCTCTGAGACACTAATGATTCATAGGTAGCAGTGACTATGCTGTCAAGTCTCTCACAGGGTAAAGTATGTGAATTATTTAGGTGGTGATATTTTAGGATTATATGAGCTACATCACAAAAACACCTCTTCATTATTACTACTTATCATTTCCTCCTTGATAGAGCCATGAAGAACATCAGCTTTTGCAGCCTACGTGTGGTTTTAAAAGCTCTTGTCCAGTCAGCAGCCTGCCTCTGTGTTCACATGTTTTCCATCACCACTTCCCAGGAACAAGCTCTCATTCTTTAAGCATGACCATTAATGCTGTGGACCCTATGTTTGGCTGCATTGAAACATGTTATTTATTTCTATCTAGTATACCAATGCGTAGAGACTGATTTTTGTCGCTGTCATCGGTTGTCCTCACTATTTACCATTTTCCCAGTCTTTCTGTCACCAGCAAACTCTATCACTATTGGTCTTGGATTTTCATCCATTCATCGTCAATACAATACTAAATAGCATTGGACTAATAACCTGATACCTGAGCTCCAACAAGACCAAACACACTTGGAAAAAAAATTGTTCACAATTAATTTTTACATTTACAAATAAATTAAGTTCTAATCAGTTAACTACAATTATACTCCATGTTTGATCCATAATACTTTATTCCTGCAATTCATTGCAGCAGATAACTTATAGAATCATGGAAACATTTAGGCTGGAAAAGACCTTTAAGATCATCATGTGCTACTGTTAACCCTGGACTGCAAAGTCTCTCTCTATGTCATGTCTCTAAACACTGCATCTATGTGGTTTTAAAATCCCCCCAGGGACGGTGACTCCAGCCCCTCCCCGGGCAGCCTGTGCTGATGCCTGACCACCCTTTCCGTGAAGAATTTTTCCTGGTACCCGACCTAAACCTTGCCTGGCACAACCTGAGGCTGTTTCCTCTGGCCCTGTCCCTTGTTCTCTGGGAGCAGAGCCCGACCCCCGCTGCCCGCAGCCCCTGCCAGGCAGCTGTAGGGAGCGACCAGGTCCCCCCTGAGCCCCCTCCTGCCCAGGCTGCCCCCCCCAGCCCCCCAGCCGCCCCCCCAGGCCCGGTGCCCCAGCCCCTGCCCCAGCCCCCTGCCCGTCCCTGGACACGCTCCAGCCCCTCCGCGTCCCTCCTGCAGCGAGGGGCCCAGCCCTGAGCCCAGGGCCCGAGGGGCGGCCGCACCAGTGCCCCGCGCAGGGGGACGGGCACTGCCTGGCCCTGCTGGCCACGCTGCTGCTGACACCGGCCAGGGCGCTGCTGGCCGCCTCGGCCCCCTGGGCACGCCGGGGGCTCACGCCCAGCCCCCCCAGGCTGCTGCCCAGCCCCCCCAGGCCCTTTTCCCCCGGCCCAGGCCTGCAGCTGCTCACAGAAGGAGATCGGGCCGGTCAGTCGGGCCCTGCCTTTCACAGCCCCGGGCTGGCGGGGACTGATCCCCCGCTTGTCCTGCACGTGCCACGCGATGATGCTCAGGACGAGCTGCTCCACAACCTCCCCTGGCACCGAGGTCGGGCTGGCAGGGCTGTAGTGCCCCACTGCCTCCTTCCTGCCCTTCCTGTCCATGTTTGTCACATTGGCCACCCCCCACCCTGCTGGGACTTCCCCAGTTAGCTGGTGCTGCTGGTAAGTGATGGAGAGCAGCCTGGTGAGCCCCGCTACCAGCTCCACCAGTAACAGGCCCAAAGATTATTAAGCACATTTAAAAAAAAAACATAGAAATACAAAATATTATTAAAAAAAAGTTTTAAAGACCTATTTTTCATAAACCCATGCTATTTGGCATACTACCCTCCTTTAATATCTCATTAATTTTGTTCTTACCGTCCCACACTATGTATTCCATTGTTTTGCCTTAGGAATAGTATTGGCTCAACAGGTTTAGGGATGTTTAAATCAAAATGTTTATCCTTCCTTAAACATTAGTACAAGATTAGGTTTCTTTCCATATTCTACGTTTTTTCCTGATTTCCTAATATTTACAAAACTGAAAACAATTTAAATGGCTTTTCTGTTAAAACATGTTCTTCGGTAGCTGCTTTCACATCCTCCATTATTCTTTAAAGGAAAAACAAATTCCTTGTCATATGATAAGAATATACTATCTATATTTTCCTTACAATATAAATCAGAAATGTTTATTGGACATTTCTTCTTTCTCTGTATTTTAAAGAAATATATCAGCTTCATCTAATAGTAGACTAGTGCTATAAATTTGCTTGTTTTTTCCTAATCTACTTTTAAAATAATATTTACCATCTCTAACTTGTGTCCTTTTGCTCATTGCCTCTACAATCATGTCCCATTTTCCCTATTTTCCAACTCAGTCCTTTCTAAACATAACAGTTGTTTTTTTTCTTGCATTTTACCAACACATTCTTCAACTGATTGAGAAGCAATGCTTTCCTCAACATACCTTGAAAAATCTTGCCTGCCTTTGTTATTTGGGTGAAGTTAATGTCCCAGGAGATCACAGGGGTACATCTTTTCTTCAGAAGTCTTCTGAGTTCTGGAAATCATCTATAGTTGTGATTTATTACATGAAGCAGTGTTACTCATGTCAATATTAGATTTTTCAAAACCTTTTTGTCAATCATCAGGTTGCTTGTGCTTTAAAAAAAAATCCCCCCCTCCCCTTTTATTTCCTTTATATTTCCTATAAAAAGGAATATTGTGTTTGGAAGGTTTGTTTTTTTTTTTCCAAAGAAAAGAGTAAACGTCTCAGTGATTTCTCTTTTTTTTGGAGACTTTATTTTTTAATAAAAATATGATTATCGGAAGCCAGATTTTTCTCAGCCATTTATTGAAGAAAAACTGAAAAAAATTCAACCCCCAGAGATATCAGCAGGCTTCCTGAAAAATGCCTTTTTTTTTTTTTTTTTTTTTGTCTAATGTCCTCTTTCAGCTCAATGTCCTGATCTGCCAAGCGTAATACATTTGCCATGATGGATCATAATCATTCTCCTTTGTAAACCAGCTTGTTAATGTTATGGTTTACATTGATGCAATGTGTTTTGGGGAATTCAAGGCCTTTACAGAGCATGGAGGTGTAAGGCATCAAGATTATACAAGACACTCAAATACATCTGGTTAGAATAAGTTAACAAGCTGATACATTAAAAACTTATTAAACCAAGAAACTGATGAAAAATAAAATATGAAATGTGTGTAAGACTATAATTTTTTAACAGATCTTGCAGTGTTTGTGAGATCAAATACCAATTATGGCAAATATAAGCCAAACAAGAAAAGTAGTAGGTGCCCAGAACAGATATCTTCTCAATCTCTGCACTATTTTTCAAGTTTTTTACGCTACAAGGTTTGTCATGCAGAAATTTTCTACAAAACTCATGGCTCATGGTCTTGCTAACTGAAACTTCCATGATATTGACTACATTTATTCTCACAATATGTCCGTGAAGTTCAGACATGGGCTACAGCAAAACCTTATTTTATGAGGGTAGACAGAGGACTAGAAGACTAGAATATTGAAGAATATGAAGTTATTAACTCCTTTCTTTCTGTGGTGTACTTGAGACTTCTAGGAACATTCAGATCAAAGAGTTCCAGAAGGAGCTCTATGGTTTCTTACTGTTAATATCTGGATCTTTTCTTAGCATCCCAATCTGCAAATGTGGCATGAGTAAAACCCCCTCAAGAAAGAAAGAACACAAATTTGCAAACTACTTTGGAAAAAACAAATAAATCTGTTTTGCAAGTAGAAACTCAACATAGAAAGCTTTAATGAGAGCTCCATGATATCATGAAGTTTGGGAAGGGACATCTAAGTAGCACAGGTGGAAAGGTTGGCATTAAATTTCAGTGTAGACAAATTACTGAAGGCTATTTGCTTGTGAGGCCCGAGGGAATACTCAGAGCCCTGATCTCTGGCCCATACATTTACACAACCCTTTTTCTTCAGTAATGGCTATAACAAGTTCAGTAAACATAGCTTTAGCAAATGAATGAAAATAGAACAATTATGTTGTTCAAAAGACCCACAATTTTCCTTGTATTTCCACAACAAAATTGAAGTCCGTATTTTTATTAATTTTGAATTGTCTTAGACTTTCCTTAAGAAAGCTTTTTTTTAAAAATCTTCTATGAAATCCAAGGATTTTTATTTCTTTGTATCTTAAACTTACGAAGAAATGCTGTGAAAATTTAATAGCAGCCATACACCCCTTCTGTCCCATTTGATGGAAGACAGATGCATCCTGTACACCAAGCTGTAAAGGAGCTGACATCCGATTCTGTATGAAGTCAGTGCACGTACTGGACTGATTCTAGGAAAGGCATTGCACTCTTTCCTTTATGAACTTTTTTCTCCTTTTTATTTGCAGATATTTTTCAATGTGTTTCTACAACCAGCTTTTTGTGATGAACTGGTTTCAGTCATAAACCATCAAAATCCAAACCCTGTGTTAAAATTAAAAAAAGTAACTCAATTTCTCAGTACTTTCTATTTAAAGTTTCTACTTTTTTCCCCTGACAGTCTCTTAACATACTCATCATCCTACAAATGATTTTCTAACAAAGTTAGGTACAGGTTCTGAATGTTTTCCTTTAACTGCAACTGGAGAAGAAGCATGTCCCATCAATGCTCACACGTAATCTATAATTACAACAAATACTTTTTTCCTTTAACAGACCAAATACCATTATAATCAATATATACTAAAAAATCTATTTTATAGTACTTGTATGTATATCAAATGTATATATACATAGAAGAAAAAAGAGATTCTTATGTAACATGCATACGAAAGTGAGTAGATCAAGAGAGTAGATAGCATATATATATTATAAAAGCAGGTAACAGAAGGTCATATAAAGAGCACCATATAACTGAAATTCTATCATAAAGAACCTTTCAATACTCTCAAACAAGCTAACTCATCTGGTAATAACAGGTTATATTAATGAGTGACATATTCTGTATTCAAACTGTAGAGTCCCATGTCAGAAAATAATGCTTTGGCAGCAGTAAGAGTAGAGAAGCAACAACTTTGTATTCTTGTCTGGTGCCCATTTCTCTTCAGGCCTTCTGCTGAGGGACATTACGCTACATGCAGAAAATGAACATTATCACCATCTGTTGGCTGTTTGGTGATGTATACAGAATGAGGCAACAGCTCAGCCCCTAGAAACAAGTGCCTGTATTTAAAGAAAATAACAAAACCTCAGAGCACTAACTGCCACGCTGACTAGTGTTGTAAGCAGAGAGGCCAAGGATCAGACTGATTTGATGAATCACCTACCCCTTCTATCTAGAGCAATGCCAGGATAAGCAGGCTGCAGGAGTCCTGAAACTCCGGGTTGGGAGGACAAGGCAGCAGGGAAAGAGAAAGGAGACACATATGCTCAGAACAAGGCGGGTCTGAAGCTTTCAGTCCCTATTCATAACTGCCAAGACCAAGACAAAAACACCATGGTTTTACAAGATAGACTGCAAGAGCAGCAAATATTTTAATTAAGAGTCTGAGTCAATACTCATTCAACACACAAGGTCCAGTTCCAACTTTCAGAGCTACAGAGGTATTGCATGTCCTCTTTTGCCTTTACTTCTCTCTTGTTCAGATCCTCTTACAATTCAGCACTACAGTAAATACTAAAATTATTACAGCTCTGCAATTTTAGAATGATGGTAGTATGAAATACACAGTTACACAAAGGTGAACATTTAGAGTGACTTGAATTTCAGATGCTGAACAGAAACCTTACAATTAAATACAGTATCCTTACACTTTAAATATATGGTCCTAGTTAAATCCTATTAGAATTAGTCCTTAGCAAGACTGTATACAGAAGAAAATATTTATAATGGTGACTGAATGAAGTGAAATTTGGATCTACAGCTCTAATTTGAGTAATTTTTATAAATAAACCCTGACTATAGCTATTCAACATCAACAAGGTATCTGGAATTCAAATAGGAAAAAGGAAGGAAAGAGATGGAGGTAGAGTAGCAGAGGGATGTGGAATAACTGAGCAAAAGGCAATTTTAACTGAAAATTAGGAAACACTTCCTAGTGTGGATTCTTGTTAATTTTTTCCATGATAGTCCAGTAGGAAACTGAACTGTAATATTGATTATGTAAAGGGAGGCCTAATAAGGTGCTTGATCACTGAACTATATAAAGAAGTTGAGAAATAATGGCCTTTTTATTGTTGGTCTTTCTGTTGCTAACATTTAGTATCCTGTCTCTGATGAGTGTTTCAGACTTTCAGTGCTTACTAGCTGGGAACTCATCAATTTTTCAAAATACTTAGTGGTTTTCAAAAAGACCGTGTTAGTTACTGCTGTTGATGGATCTCAGGAATTACTTTCTTAATGATTGGAAATTACATAATAAAATTATAGATCTAAGAGATATTGAAGACTGCCAGAGGTATTTTACATACTTTTGCTCATTTTTATAAATTGTCACAAACCCACTCATCAGGAAAGTGTAGTCAATATTACACGTAATTCCATATGCTGGGAAAATAAGTCATTCTCCCTTTCCCAAACTACTCCCAGTTTTAAAAACTAATGTGTGACCTCTCCAGCATAGTCCATTAACTAGTTTATATTAAAGAAATAATAGATAATCAGAAAAATCTGGATATATATTAACAGAAATATAAAGAATTACACTTTGGATTGGAGTACACATTAGGATATTCAATAAAAATACAAAATAACTAGAAAAATAAAGGTAAGAAATAATTTCATTCTAAAATTTGGTTTCTTAAAATAGCTGAAGTGCATAAAATTAACATCATAAGGTTAAACCTGTTAAGTATTGTCCTACCTAAAAAGGATTACTGAAATACTCAATTTTTCCCACAGTGCCTTGTAAACTAGTGTTTGCTCTCGAATATGTAAAATTCACTTAGAAGGCAGTGTTACACCATTCCCAACTGTTACACTCATCACATTTCTCCCTCCCTAATCCTGGTGTTTGAATTAAAGGAAGGAAAAAAAAAAAAAAAAAAAAAAGAGAGAAAAATCTGCTGAACACTAATTATTTAACCTTACCTCCTACCTACTTTCTCTCTTTATTCTGAGGTTTCTTAAGGGCTATAATGAGCTGTCCCCACACAAACAGGCCAAATTAGTGGATAATTACTGCTGGGTCTGTGAATGTTCTCACTCCTCCTTTCTTACAGTTTCACAACATTACCAGAATGGTCTGTCACCTCCCTACCAATTAGGCACAATTACTACTTTATAACATTAGTGGTGGCAGGCTTATTATGTTGGAGGATATGTAAAAGTAAGGGAGGGTTGGGGTGAGTGGGCAGTGAATCAGGCCAGAGGAGGTCATTATCATCACATTGATCACTTGTGTAGTCCTATCTTTATTTTTATTTTTTTGGACAAAAGCTCTGTGCATAGTTAGAAGGAGAAAAATGAAGGGTTTCTCTGGTCTGGTTTTGGTTTAGTTTTTTGTGGTTGTGGTGGTGTTTTTTGTTTTTTGTTTGGGTTTTTTTGGGGGTTTATTTTTTTTTTTTTTTAAGTAACCAAACCATCACCACTTTTTAGGCCTCCAGGTTTTCCAGGTGGTGGCGCTAACGCTTGCCCGAATTTGTTTCTTCTTTTCCTGAAAGGATGTCTTCTGGCTGACAGAAAAGAATCTGTTTGTCTGGCTTTATCAGGCTGAAGTAGATATATTAACTATGTCATGTCAAAGGGAGTTACACTGACCTCGGAGTGCACCAAAACATTCCCTTCCAATCTGTATTTAAACAAGGGAGTTCAGGTCAAGATAAATCTATGTTAAATGCTTAGAGAAGGATAACTTCTAATCTTTTATAAACAGTATTATATATGTAGTTAATTTCTGTCTTCGTTGAAAAAAAACCCAAACCAACCCAGAACACCAGCCTCCTCCCCCCAAAAACTCACCACACCATGGGATTTCCTTTTCTACACTTTACCTTTTAAATAACAGATAAAAGGACATCTTTATTATTGCCTGTTTTACAAGATACATTTCTTAGAGTGAAAATGATGCTCAGAGATTGAAGAGGAGGATACCACAGTATAATTAGTGACCTTGAATATATAGTCTTCAATTATTTCCTTTAGAAAATCTTCCATCAACCCACTTCTCCTCTCCTCCACTTAAGAGTTTCTAAGCTCCTCTGATGCTTCCAGTGGTAATTACAGGATATTTACTTACAAATAGGAACAGAGAAATTACAACGTTTTGGATGTTAAGCACTGGACAGGCTTATTTAATTTAAAAACTCTGTGGAAAATGTTGGAAAGCTCTATAACAACGCTGGAACTGAGCAAACATTTTCTATGCAGACGCAATATTCTTACAGAAAATTGTCACCATTTGGTAACGAATATAATCTGATAAATCCGCAGTCATATTTCTGGTTTACAGAAACTTGCCCATCTTTTTCATGGAACGCACTCTAAATTTTATATTTTTTTTCGTTAATTATAAAGAGTTATAACTGAATATGAGTGGCATTGTTATACTTTTTTTTAGTTTGAGGGTTATTACTATGTAGTGGAGTGGGCAGTCTCAAGACGCCTTTAAACATTTTGCCAGCACACCATACCGCAGCACTGAAATTGCAAAGGGTCTGTGAGAGTAGCCTTGTCTCACTGTGCAAACTGATCTGAGACAAACAGTGAAAAGTTCATCTGCTACTCTCTCTTGTTAATTGCTATTTTTATTATGGGTGCATTTCAGATACAAATATCACTTATGGAAACTATTACCTCTGATTGCTGTTGGATTACTCTCTGCCTACACTGATTCTTGGCAAGTTGGATTTTTCAATAGAAGAGGAAAGCAAAAAGATTTAAGAGAATTGGGCAGAGTAGAAGACAGCTAGAGAATATGATGCCCTCTTCAAACACACTTCGAATAAAAAAAATGAATAAAAACACTCCATGAGAATATCCTTACATGATAAATTCTTCATCTGTGTGCACCAAGTGCCAAAGTACCTCAAATCTTTCTGCTGAGGTAGAAAATTGTGGACTTACCTGTTTATGCCCAGAATGGCCTCTTGTTTGTTTACCTTCCCTCAGTTTTAAGTGTTAGTGGAGGGCAATAGCACAAAGTATTTTTATATTACCAAACTGTACTGATTCAATTGTTTTAAATACAAGCCCTTTCTTCTCCCTGGGGGAAAATGGTAAAGCATAGCAATTGTATAATCCTTGGGAAGGTGACGTAAGGTTTTCTTTGAGTGGCCAAGTGGAAAGTCCTATGAACTGATTAGATGATTCCTCTGTGACTTTTTCTTACATGCCACTGATGGATGCATGTCTACGTACACCATGTTACTTTATGGAGTGCAAACAAACAAGTGTATATGTGGGAGAGGATTTGTATTATTACACAGAAGTCAACGGCAAATTCATTTCAACAGCTCCCAGATCTTACTCATTGATTCAGCATCAAAAATTTGTCTTCTGAAAGGACTGTGCAACTAGTCATATAACTGTGCAGCAAGTCATGGACTTAAGAAAGAAGGGAAAAAATAAAAGAAGCAAAGTTATAAATTATTTCAGGTATATATCATGTAAGATTCACAGCTCAGGATGTGCAAATAAATTATTTTGTTCATATTTGTGTAGGGACTTACAAAAGTAGTTATAGAGTTTGAACTTTCCCACTGTTCTCAAGGCCTCGAGTTTATCAAGCCCAGCCAACTTCTTATTTTGAAGTATGATAAACAGCCCAAGGGTATTGCAGGTTGACAGCCCCAGGGACTAAAAATTCTAGATTCAGCACCTGGCATAGTGACTAGACAAAACTCCTTAAAGCTACTCAGATCTTCCTCAGCTTCAGCTGTGAAGAGCACTATGTTGTAGTAGCTAGTGTCCTTAGTAAGTAAGCAAGGAGAACTGAAAAAGGGAGAAGGAAAAATTTGATCAGGATCTTCAACATTTGTGAGAACTTTGTGCCAGTGGATCTACCAAACCTGCATGTTTGTCATGAAAAAGAACATTTTGTGACCTGATTTTTGTCTGATCCAATGATCTGTCAGGAGGCACTAGTATATGGTAAAAATGAGTTGGAAAAGTACGGTAATTACAAAGGCAATATATAAAATAAGACGAAATACATTAAATACATAGCACACTTTTGGCTTATTTCCCAGTGTGCCCACATACATCACCTGTTTACTTTTTTCTATTACTTTATTATGAACAAGAGGTAATTTCACAAGACACTTTGGAAACAGTCTTGTGAAACTAACAGAAAATGAGGAGAATTAAACCCCCAGATTCACTTCGGTCACTGATTTCTTGGATTGTGGGCACCAGGGAAAACACTCCAGAAAAAAGAAATCTAACTAAAAGCTTCCTTTCCATGTACTATCTTATTTTCTGCCACTCCTTGGAGCAAAACAAAGAACTTAATTTCATTATTTCTTTTACAGGGCTGTGATTATACTAAAAAATGGACTGACCTTCCACTTTTTTCTGACTTCCTAAGATCTGACAGAAAAGTCAGCTTTATGGTGGGAACACCCAGAAAAGCATAATTTCTGCTATATGTTTTTAATGGAAAGCTTGCACTGAGGTTCCAACAGAGTAATGTGTAAAAGTTCTGTCCCCTCCCCTTTGTGGTGTCATGTTTGTGATCAGGTATTTTGAGGAATTTTGTATGGGGTTTAGACATCATGCTAAATCTTAGAAAAGTCAGAAATGAAACGTGAAAAAATGATGAACCAGTTGTGTGCAGGATCAGAAATGTCTGTTTCTGCACTTGAACTGAAGGAAAATAATACTTACGGATGAACCTCATTTGGTTCATGGCAATACCTAAACCACTTATACTTATCTAAGAAGTATGTTAAAAACTTTCCAAACTGGAAATGTTCAAAGAACAAGTCTTATGAAATTTTAATAGTACCTGGGCTTCAACTAAGGGTCAGAAGAAATAGAACTCATGGTCATACTTGCGTAATAATTCTATTTCTGGTCTTCAACCAAAAAAATAAAGTTTTGAGGTCTTCTAATAAAAATTTAAACAGAGGAAAAGCATTACTTCATTTCTACTTTTAGCATATGTTGAGCTCCTGTTATTTGTTACAGTACTGGAGATAATTTACCCTTCTACCGAACTGATCTGCTTTTTTCCAGATGTATCCAAATTTTCAGATTCAGTCTACAAATCCCGTAGGTCCTGGTAGGGTGGGGTTTGTCATTGTTCTTTAAGAGCCATCAGGGGATAGTTAGCTTTTGAGATTGGTAACAAACACTTGCTTCTCATAAATAAATCTAATGACTGCTTTGGTACAGATACAGGAAGACTGGCATCTTCAGACAAACGGCTGCTAGAACTAACGTGGCTGTTGGCAGACTTATCCCTTATTTTTTTGTCTGCACAAATAGAAACCGTACCAACCAATTTTACCAAATACAGGCACCATCCCTATATACATATGAACAGCTTATCGTTGCTGTGCATGAAGGGTGTCCTAGTTAGGGGAGTTAGTAAGAAATTACAACCCAGGTACTTCTACAGGTGTCAAGAAGATTCACATATTGTTATCGACAGGAAACTAGCCTCTGAAGGTCTGGAGTTTTGTAAAGGGGTTGTGTTCAGGTTTTTCTTAATAATATAATGGATGGAGGATAGTTAACTCAGCAAAGAGTCTTGGTGGAAATAAGCTCTCCAAAGTTTTTAACCCTGTCTTGCTTGCAGTGGCTAGAGAAGATCAAGATCTTCCCATGGTCCATCTAAGCTAGTTTACCTTACTGCAAAACTGCAGCATAGATCTCCACTTGGACTTCATAAGTTGTTTATACACAAGTGGTTTTTATAGCATTACAAAGCCCAAAAGGTTAAGTATTGAAGCAATGTAGCCTGAATGTCATGTTTATTTCAGCAGAAATAAGATCCCATGCTTCGCCATCCCATAACTTAAATGGGTGCAGAACTTAGCTTATTATGCCAAATGCAATTAAAATCTTCTTGTCAAAAAAAGGAAAAACGGTATTGTACTTAAAGAAAATTTAACAGAAAAAATGTGGCTGTACACTGTCAGGGAAAGAGAAGAAATATTTAGTTTCTTCTGCTTGTACTTCCACTTTGTATATAAACAAAACCATTTTCTAGTGCTATCACTCTGTCTGCATTTATAAACAATAAATTCATTTCACAATTTCTGAACTTGGAAAGAAAATTAAAGTAGCCTTTCCTTAACACAAAGTTTGAATCTATCTTGAATGCAACATAAAAATATGTTACTGATTTCACAGTGTAGTGGTCCCAAGGAAGCTTTACAGGGCTAATTGAGAAGTTCACATATAAATGTAATTTGCTTTATTGTCAAATAAATGTTAATTTAATATTTTTACACACATTGCTTCTGTTTTTAATTTGGAAAATGACAAAGAAGTAGAAAAGGTACTGTAGGGAACCATTCAAAATTGCTGGAAAGATGAAATAGGTGACCTACAAAAGTTTCTTCTTTTTAAACTTCCAGTACCATATTCCTTTGGTACAGACAATAAAAACTAGTGACAAAAATGGTATGCATATCTTAAATTAAATTGGCTAATTTATACTATACAACTGCTAAAGCAACAATTACTCCTTAGATACCACTTGCAGGTCCACAGAGCACACTCTTATTTTGCCTTTCCACCATGATGAGATGCTCCAGATGTTGGGTGGCAACACACAGCTTAGGGTTTTGCTCAACCTCTACTCCCCACTCCTTACCCCAACCCTCCTCACTGTCTCCTGCCCCTTCGTGGCTGACAGCACAAAGATTGCTCTAGATCAGGGTGGCATGACTTGGGAATTGTTGCCACCAAGAATTTAAATTTGGGAAAAAATAATGTGAGCTGTTTTAGAAACTACTTGAACACAGGGTTTGCAATGCAGATATGCAAAGTAAGGTGACAAGTGATGAAGAAAATAAATGGCAATAGCAGTTATTTATGTTAAACACCTTATGGTATTCCAGCCTGCGAATGAATATTCCTTGAGACCTTAGATATTCTCATTTTGTGAAGGAGAGGTCTGGCTTCAGACCTGTGCTTTATGTCATGTTTGGTTAGTCCAAAGAGCTTTAGGAGTCTCTGAGTTGGGTCTGATGTTTGGTCAAATCAGGTGTCCAACCTCCAGGAATCAGGTTCCTGCAGCAGATTTGAGAAGACAGGAGGAGGCATCCTGACCTTGTTTGATCCAGTATTTCTTAAATGTAGGGAAAAATAATCAGAGGAGCAGGGATTTTTGCCTAAGTCTACTGAATGTAGTGCATGTTTACATCCCTGGGCAATGACTAAAAAACAAACAAACAAACAAACAAACAAACAAACAAAAGTGTACATCTTCTCCATGCAGGCCAGACAGTTTGGCTCAGGACATCTGTCCACAGTTCACTCTTTCTTCTTGAGCTACATTTTATACTACTCTATGGTAGTAATACTACCTTATTTTCTCACAAGGTCTGACCATACTGTTTGCCCATGTCCTGTCACCTCTAGCTACCCCAGAGTGAAGACTAAGATCCAGTCTGATTTTTCATGGTGTGGTTACACTGGGTTTAATTTTGCTAATTCCAAATAGCTTATTGACAACCAATCAGGCTTCCCTTTGTGTCCTATTCACATTACTGATTTATTTTGCCAACATAATCAATTTTCTAATTCTATTAAGTATATTACAAACCAAAGAGAGTGGATAAACTGTTTTAGGCACACTTTCTCAAAAATCAAACATGCTTGCCCCACAAATGATAATCATGTGTCCATATATAGTGTAAAGTACAAGGAAAAATTAGAATGTAAATATCACTTTTATTTGTATTATATGTAATATACTATAAATATAAGATATATATTATATTATCACTTTGCAGATTCATTGTCATATAACTGCTTTCTCAATCCTATAGCTTATGTAGAAGTGCCCTACAAATAACAGCTAAGGATGAATTAATCTTCTTGTTTTCAAAGTTTTATGGCCAGGCACTCTTTTTGTGCTATATAATCCTTTTCAGTCCTATAGTTTATGTACAATTGCCCTACAAATAACAACTAAGGATGAATTAATCTTCTTGTTTTCAAAGTTTTATGGGCCAGGCACTCTTTTTGGAGGGCTCATAAACCTAGACTGAGTCCATAAAATTACACCTGAACACACACACCAACTTATATATTAAGTTCAGGTTTTGTTTCATTCCAAAAAAGCTTCAAAAGAGAAACTTGAGTAGTTTAATGCAGTGAACTGAGCTAGACTTTTAGGCTTATAGAATGTTAAAAGGTGTCTATTATCAGAGCGTTGTAAGAATGTTCAGTGTTTTGATCTTCATTTCAGCCCCTTCACATTTGCTATGCACTAATGCTTCCTCTCCGCTCCTATCCCACAAACTCTTTGCATTCATTTTACCTCTATTTTGTTCATTATTGCATAGTATTAAAGAAATATGACTTAAGATCAAATCAAAATCAGTCTTTCCAGCTTAAAACCTTCACTGACAAAAAACAATTCTGACTAGTACAGGAGGGAACACTTGCACTATACAATATGCTGCTTTTGTGATTGCTATGTATTCCCTCCCCTGTCTTACCTCTCCATCCTAACAAAAGAAATCTCTAGTTAAACATCTATGTAATAAAACACGGCCAACTTAACCATTCTTGGAAAACACCAGCATAAACCTTTCCTAACATGTATGCACTTGCAAACCATGATGGATAACAACAAGTTTTCAAACAGAAAACAGTGGTAAAACTGAAATTTTCCTTTGCACTACAGTTTATTCCTATTGTATTACCTCTGCAGGCTATTGATGATACTTTGGTAGATCTTCAGCTGTCCTTTAATATTAATAAATTTCGTTATGTGATCTCAAAGTATCTCACAAACTTCTAAATTGGATCCAACACACAGTAAAAAAATAACAAGGGCTTTCTGTTTGAAAAGACACAAATAAATATTCACTTGCTTAAGTAAGTGAATGTCATCTCAGGGGAGATAAACTGAAAGTCAAAGTCATTAAATTGTACTTCAAGGACACACCATGTGTGAGGGACAGAGACAAGGAGAGAACTTAGGAATCTAAATTCTTATTCAGCTTACACTTGACGCTCACTGTGACATATATTTAGATGCAACCTGTACGTATCAAGAATGTGAATGCAAATTTCATCTGCTGATCTAGAAGTAGATATGCAGTGCATCATAATTCAGATTTCTTGAATTTTCTAATTATGCAGTTTCACCACGCTGTTATGTACTGCCTAGTCTAGGTCTGTGTGTGGCCATATTTGTTGACTACAAATAATCTTAACGCTCAACTCTCCTCTGTATCCTTTAAGTCTAAACATATTTTCAGTATTAAAAAAAGAAAAATTAGTGGCTTTATATTTTGTCATGCCTTCATTAAAATACTGTGTCTTATCTAAGGCCTGTATGAAATAGTATAAAATTGATTTATAGTGCATGCATTTCCTTTCATCCTTTCAAACTGCATTAAAATGACAATTTTCTATTATATAGTGTATTCGTTTTCTTGATATTTAAAGGTTGCCTTTCTCTTCCTAATTGTTAAGATTAAAACAGCAATCATCTTCTGAAATATCACAGTTCTTTCTGCTCCTAAAGCCAGAAAATATCTAACTCATTTGTGAATATTGCACTAAAACAAGCGGGTGTGCCAGTTCTAAGTGCATGCTACATCCATGATACGTCCAGAGAAAGCAGAGCAAAAGCACTTGCCAAGGCTGTAATTAATGCCCTTTTCTCATTTGGCCAAAAAGCAGTCCATCGAACAGTAACTGATGTTGTTAATTTGACATTGTTTCCTTGACTTCCCTCAAATGGCAGCTGAAAACTTCACGTGAAATTAATATAGACACTTCTTACTATTTTTCGAGTAGCAGCATCCAATTTTTCTGGGTGGATGTCAGGAAATAAGGGTCCACAGTACTTTGAAACACCAAGGTACAGTCGAGCACATCAGTTTGAGCTTGTCACCACAACTGCTTGCTGCAGGGCAGTGCAACTGAAATGCGTTAACCTTCTCGCGTTTTCCTACCCATCTGCACCGGCCCCCGAAGCAGGGGCTGCAAGTGGAAGGAAACATCCAGTGCTGCCTCGAAAACTGGCCCGTGAAGTGCTCAGGACCACAACGACAGTCAAGGGGGCTGATCCTCCCGCTTTTAGACAAATATGTGATTACTGGGTAGTCATAGTACACCTATGAATGGGAATTGCGCGTTTCTGAGTGAAAACAGCACTAGAATTAAGATCAACCTGAGTCAAAGCTGAGGCAGTGGACTAGAACAGCAGCTCCAAATCTGGGACAGAAAGGCAGATTTGTTTAGTTTCTTTAGTTACTGTTTTATTGGATGTGCCTCAGGAAGACTGTCAGAAGGAAGGCTGTTGGAACAGTGAATCTAAAAAAACCAGTTTTGAGGTGTTCTAAGGTGTTAGAAAAAGGGCTATGGATGGGCATTGAACCAACTGAAAAGAATAAACTATTTCTCTATTTTTTAATTTTCATTTATTAATTTGAAAGCACCTTCTAAGTTGCTGCCTCAGCCACATGGAGAAAACCATTCCAGAAACCCATGGGGCAGTGTATTTCCACTGCCTCAGCAGAGCCCTTTGGCACAAGCAAAAGCCTCTGTTCCAATTATACTTTTTGTACAGTTTTTAGCTTCAAATTTATACACAACAACTTTTTTTCCAGACAATCAGAAAGAAGTAGCTTGAAAATTTGCATCACACAGCTTCAAACATCTGGGGAAGCTGAAAGCTGGAATCAAAATAGGGCAGAGCATGTTAATCCTGCTGTCCATGTGACACTGCACAAAGCAAAAATGCAGATGAGTTTTGTACATACCATGTTCCTGTCTTTGGGACCCCATTTCATTCTTTCTTCTTCCCTCCCTAGCAGGAACATATCGGAAAAAACTGGACACAGTGCACTCAAAATATGCTGTCTCGTAATCTTGGATAGCTTTGTCGGTTGAGGGTTTTTTTTTTTTCTGCTGTGTGCTCCTGTCCTCCATGGCCTGAGAACTTGCCACCCCATTTCTCTTTCCAAAACGGAATCTCATAAAAGTGTCAGTAATAATTACACCGTAAAAGTCCATGATTTGAGCCTGTTTCTTTTCTGTACTTGTACTTGTTTCAGACAAGCATACAAAGGAATTACTCTAAATTTGCAGTGGCACTATGGCAGAGTCAAGCCCTGAGATGCTTTAATCCTCTGCTATTTAACACTATGAAATTCAGACTGCCAAAGAGTACCAATGGGGGAACTCTGTCTATGCTTTGATGTCACATTACCTATTTCTGGCTATAAAACATTTCCCTCTTGATTTTTCTAGCCTCGCATCAAATGTGCACAAAAAAGATAAACTTCCCAAGAGATTATTCCGACACGGGGTTGAACGCACACTTAAGAAACTGCTTCATTTTGGCAGGTCCTGATATTGATGGGCTATGCAAGCCTAATGTCCAAACCTTTTCTTTTCCTTTCTTTTCTTTTCCTTTTCCTTTTTTTTTTTTTTTTTTTTTTTTTTTTTTTTTTTTTTTTTAACTCAGAATAACTCATTGTAAAAATTGGCTGCCAGCCTACCATTTGAAAGTGAAGAAAACATCTTGATTTAACATCTGAGCAGGGATTTTTTTTTTGTCATCTGTAAACAATTGGACCATATGTAGTGTGATGGGAAACATGAAGGCTGTGATAGAATATCATTTAAGGAACCTGGTGTTTAATTACTGCTCTTGATTAGCTGGAATAGAAATTAACTTTAAATGTTTGGTTTACAATATCAATGTTAAAGGTATATAAAATAGTTCTCAGTAAGTTTAAGTAGTAGGAGGGCTGATGATTTCAGAGTTACTCTGATTATTTGCAAGAATAAAAAAAAAAGTGATAGATATTTCTGCCTTTAAAGGAAAGACAAACTGGTTCAAAGATAAAAGAAAGAACACAGCCCCTAAAGTTTGCTCTCTGTTGCTTGAAGACTTCCTGAACTTTCCCTCAGATTAATACCGTATCTTCCTGTTTTCCCTCACATCAACCAGTAAATGCCATCATCTCATAAACTCTCCAAACCTATTCTCTGTTTTTCAGGCCATAGTTTCAAATCTAGTGCAACATTATTAGTGTAGCAGGAGGGAAGTGTATGTCTCTTACATACCCAGAGTTTACTGGTTTATCATCAAAAGTCTGAACACGTAAACTGTAACCTGACTAAGACTTTCCTCAGTCATTCTTTGTAAGTCAACACAGCTGCATTTTCCTATCAGCACAGAGGAACATAAAGGGAAAACTCACCTGAAGGTCTATGCTCCCCTCCTTTTACTCCAAACCCTCCCTGAACCTGCAGGTAAGCCAAAGGCTCAGTTTGTGCAACAAACTCTGCTTTACATCTGCCCAAGCCTAAAGTTTATTTTAACATCAACTGTGTCTCCAAAATACTTCCACCCTCCCCTGAAACCAACAAAACAGAAAAAAAACACCTACCAAAATGAGCTTCAAGGCACCTCTCATTTTGACTGGGAAGGAAAAGGAAAATCTTTTGTGTGTGTCCGCATAGCAGTGACTTCGTAAATACATGGTTCTGCTAAAGACAGAGAACCAGGGTGCAGCTGTAGTAACATTTTACTTCAGTGCTGGACAGGATTTAAGCAGAAAAAAAAAGAAAACACCAAGATTCCTTGCTGCAGCCAGTCTAGCTCAGTAAAAGCAGCACATACATTTTGAAGCTTCACGTCTGGGACCCCCAACATCTGGTAGAGATAAGAAAGACAACAACCGTTTCTCCTGATTTATGTATGTCAAAGGACACCCATAATATCTCTGATGAAACAGGTGCCACGTATTTTACATTAAAAAAAAGCGGGGTGGTGGTGGTGGTGTGTGTGTTGTGATTTCTGGGGTTATGTGTCCCTTTTGCAGTCAAAGTGGGGAAAACAGTTCACACTTTGGTTACTTTTGATTGTTCAGTAATGTGTATAATAAAAAAACCCCAAGTTCCTGAGTGTTCCTCGTATCCGTGTTCCCATGTCGCAGAAATTCTCCACTCTGGTATTAACACAGAGCCAACAACCTATCCCCAAAATATTGGTTATGTCTCCCTGGCTATTTTGAGACAATGTTTTAGGCCCTGAGGCTACAATGGTTGGACATGACTGTTGTGGAGAATTCAGTTAACTTCCTTTTGCTGAACTAACTGCCATCTCCATAGAAACAGAAAAAGAAAGACAGTTGGCAGCCAGCAACCAGAAGTTTGAAGAATTTATTCACACCAGTTTCAGCTGTACGCTATCACTTGAAATCTGGAAATGCTGGTCACTGGGAGGACTTTGTGCTGCATGTACAGTTTTAGAAGATGGACAAGTCTGTATATCAGAAGAATACTTGAGACTTTTTTAAAAATAGTGTTCCCTTAATTCTGCTTATACTTAAACTTCCTTGTCAAAAATGCATTATACTGTTGATGTAAATGCTTTTAATAGCAGAGTCAGTAATGAGAGTGCTGAGCATTAAAGGTCAGAACAAAGAAGATTAAGACTGGGAATTTTAATCCTAGTCCTAGCACTGGTGCATTGTGTGATACCGAGCAAGAAACACACATGGAGCTAATCAAAATTTTTGTTGCAGTTTCTTGCAAAAGTAAAAAAAAAAAAACCCAACCTTTTTCAGACACATGAAATAGCAATTTGTGACAATGTCATTAACAGTATGGGTTATCTTTAAAAAGTTTCTTGTAATTTTTAAAGTTGAAAAAGTTTCAGAAGCAGTTATTGAAATATTTCAGACTGAATTGGAGTAAATAAGACATTTTCATAAAGTCCTTCAATGTTAAAAAAGAAGAACAAAAAAACAGGAGGTGGGGGTGGTGTGGTATGTTAAATCATCCTAGGATGTTACTTTTCAAAGCTTTAAAATTAAAACATTTTTTTCTTTAATGAACACTATCTTTTCTCATATTTCCCATATGAGAAGTGAGGATAACAGCTGTGGAGATCACAGTTTACTCTCTCTCCTCACCCCTGCTAGATAGCTATGTGCTTTATATGTTGTCTATTGTGCTTCTTCCCACACAATCCTTCTCTTTCTCTGGGTTAGCAGATGGTCCAGAGTCCAGAGAGAACAGGGAGGGTTAGAACCAGTCATAATAAAAGCAGTTCAGATCCCATTATGAAAAAGAAGATGGGGAGTGAAAAGAAAGCAATATAATTTGATTCTAAAGCAGGAGCTACCCTCCTAGAAGAAAACAGAGAAAACTATACTTATCTTTCTAAACATCAATCTTCGTACTTCAAAAGAAAAAACAAGTTCCCTGCAAATTACACAAGCTCTGATATCTTCCATGAATGCACTTTTGTTAGTTATTTCCTACTCATAAGATCGTAAGTCACCCCATATGCTAAACCGTTAATATTAATGTTCCAGTTTCAACAGAACTGTTAGAAGCATCCTGTACCCCTCATAATGACCAAGGATTTGAACTTCTGGCAAATTTTGAGGAAAGATTTAGAAGTGACAGAAATGCAGATTTTCACACTATCACTCAAAACACCTATTACTATTTGCACCTGCCTGGAGTGTCACACCGCAGTGTATACCTTAAAACCACAAACCACAAAACAACTTAAGCACACCCGCTCCCCCCCCCCCCCCCCCCCCCCCCCCAATATTTTATTTGCATTATTTTCACAGAAATTTGAAAATAAACTAATAAACTGTACTGGTTCTGTATTTCTTTGATTTGAATGATGCAGATATACACATGTTTAATATTAGGATTTGCCAATATCACAGTCCTTGTTTCCCCTAATTAATGGCACCTTCACACCCCACAGGCTGGAATTCATCTTAATGAGAAAATTGTACCTGTCTATAACCATTATTAACATTGTTGATCTCAGATCATAGTGAAAACATGATTTGTTTTCCTGGGGGCCCCAGAAAAATACCAACTTATTTTTTCTTATAAATGCTGAAATTAGGGGGGAAAAAAAAAAAAAGACATTGATAATCTAGAGAATTATGAACATCTGATCTTAACTCTTAAATTAGCCATATGTTGAGTCTCAACAGATTGACAGTACTTATTAACATGAATGTAAAGTTTTAATATTTTAAATCTGCATTTTATTAATATTTAATCCAGGGTCATAGGTAATGTCCATGTGTGTCAGATAGAAAGGAAAGAAGGAGGTATCACAGGAATCCAATTACTTCTGCTTCTAATTGCAAATGACTTTCAATATTGAGGCAATGTTCTTCTTATGTGACCTTTAGTGCATATTCTAGACTTCATTAAACACCTTTTGTTCTTGTCAGTTCAGGTAAATCCCATCTTGTCCCATTCCTCTGAAAGTATTCTGTCATCTGTTCATGATCCAATGAAAAATGTTTGTGGCAAGAAATACACACAGAACTGTTAAGATGTGTGCCACAATTTAATCTGCATGTGAGACAAAAACAATTCTTCGATAAGTTTTTCTTGCACAAACTTCAGGCAATTTAGATCAACTGTCATTGTCCATGCAATTATAGACTTTGTCTGATTATATACCGGTTGTATATAAATATTGGTTGCTGTAACTGCTTTACTCTCTACAGAACAACCATGGATTTGAGACTTATACAGTGTATGCCATTCAGTCCACTAAACTTTGTTTTTCAACAGAAAAAAACCCTCATAGAACAAAAATTTTAAATTAAAAGTAGAGAATAGAGAGTTCTCGATAGGGCTAGTATCATGTGAAAAATTACATTCTATTTATTTCCTCATAAAGGATTATTCATACCATGTAGAATCCGCAGGTTAATGTATAGACAAGTAGTAAAACAATAACAGTATAATTGATGTAGTATAATAGTATGATAATTTGGTTTTAGACAGCACTGCCATTTTGCTAGTGTTATACATACATAATACATTACATGAGCAGTGTCTGTTATAAACATAAAAGAAAATGAAAGTCTATTATACATTGTGTATCAATAATAAGATAATGATTTGAGAAACATTTAAAGAAATGGCTTCTATTCTCCCTGAAATTATGTTTTGTGAGTTTCTTTACCTGTTTTGTTAGGGGTCTGCAACTGTAACACATGCACATATTTCAGCTTCTGTATTCGTAGATGTGAAAGATATTGGGGAAATGGCAATTTTGGCTGATTTTCAAAGTTACATTCTCTTAAATGTGTTATATTTATATATTGTGAGACTGCCTTTTCATAACAACTTTCTGCATCCAACACTTCCAGTTGATCGTTTATTTCCTGTTGAGGCAACTTGAAGTAAGTGAATCCAGACAGGTGACTGTCTTCTGAGAAACCCTGAGGAAGACAAACATGGGTCTCATTTTCTTCCATGTGCACAGCTTAAGGGCCTTGCAAAGCCATCACAAGATTCAGATTTGTTTTACAAGAATTAAGTCAGCCTCCAGTTCAGGAGAAGCTTGTTTTTATGAGTAAAGCTGTACTGATGCAAAACAGCTTGCTTAAAATGAAACTCAGTTCTTTGAAAATAATACCAAAATCTTTTATCGATAATCTTAGATTTATAAGAATCTTGACCAGTTTTCAAAAGTGACTTGGATGCCTTGGATTTTTTTTTTTTCCCCCACAAAAAGTTACTGGGAAGTGTATACCTTGAGTGTAGGTGCAGATCTGGATCTCCTTGAGTTTTAGCCCCTTTGCCTTATGTGAGCACCATTTACAACGCTATGAATTCAGGCTTCTTTTTTTCATCCAGAAGCACAAAACCTTTGTTAAAAAATGTGACTTTGAGTAGCCCTTCTCTTGCCAGACTCTAGCTGCAAAATATGGTATTAATTTAACAATATCAAACCCCAGAAATGGAACAGCTTCACCTTTTGGAACTGGTGGAAATTAGGGCTGCAGACAAATACATTTAGTATCATAATGTTTTATACTCCTCACCTTTGTGGCAATAAAAAAATACTGTAAAGGGGAGTCTAAAGAGAATAATCAAACTTATATCATGATACCTCATTAGATAAATGCCATACAATATGGTGTTCTCACACTTTGGGTTTTGGCCACCCCAGACCCTGACAGCTTTCTCCCTCAGTGTTCGCCAAGTCAGCTTGACTCAGGGTACGAGTACATTTGAGTCCTCTCCACACCCAAGCTGCTCTCCTACTGCCTCTTACCCATCTCCTGGTGGGCACTACTCTCAGCCCAGAGCAACAACAGAGCTGCAAACATTGCTCTTCCCACACCTGGAGCAGGGCAGGCTCAAGCTGGGCTCAGCAGAGGAGACGTAGGTGATTTGATACAGCTGTGATGTCATGTAATTTGGTCTGAAATGGATCTTTGATACTTTTACAATTTTTTAACCTGTGGTTTGAAAACTCAGAATTGATAATCACACCTTCACTTTTCTATAGAATAAGAATATTGAAGCCATCAAAAAAGAAATATGATAAGGGTAATTGATATGCACAGGAAGAGCATATATATGTATATTTTGCCATCTGTGAATATTAATGAAGCATAAATCTTACACGTTTAGGCCTATTACCAAACCATATAAACAGGACAAGTTTTAAAGTTCACCTAAAGGGCAAATTAGATTGGCATCTACCATTATGTTCAGGTTAAATTCTTGAGCGTTTTACAAATTCTGGCGTTAGGGCTTTATTTGCTTATTTTTATGTAATTGAATTTCTCCCAGTTTCCAGTACCAAAGGATTACAGATTATTATTTGAAATAATCTTACTTTGCAGACAAGCAGTACATTTGCCTTCAATGTATAAACCCCAAACATTACTGGCATAGTAAATATGTATGTTTCAGAACAGGAAGAAAAGGAAAATGAATACCAGCTAGAATATTTACAATAAGAACTGTTTAAAGAAAAAATGTGTTTGATCTTTGGCAAGTTCCCTGACTTTGAACTGACACTAGACAAATGATTATGGAGAGAAGATTCATGAATAGCTACTCCTCCACTTGTGGGCTCTTACATTTGACTGTGCAGCCAGCATTCCTGACCAGGGAAGATCTTTGCTCCCACATATGTTACTAAGGTCAATTATTTTTGGTACGTTAGGACAGAAGGGGGGGAGGGGGGAAAGACCTTTCAAGCAATGCAGCCTCAATTAATTTAAAACACATAGTAATGTGCTCTAAAATAACAGCATTTTAACCAGTGAGTTCATGAAACATATTCTCAAATGCATAACCATTATTTTGCTTGGTCAGATGTTTTCTCAAAGGAGAGTTCATTCATTTTAACTGCTTAAAATATATGATGAATGAACCAATTTGCTTTTTTATTTACATTTTACCGTGAATAATATTTTATTAAAAATACCACCAAAAACCAGCAGAGTACAGTTTTAATCAGTGTTTCGTTTTCAGGGCAAAGCTTTCTTTAAATTTAAAGAAAATAGAGTATGTTAGGTTACGTCTGCAAATGAGCTACCCTAAGCTCTGATATATAGATGCTACTGTAATTAGTTTTGGAAATTGTTGTAGCATACACCTAAGATTATAAAATAATTATATGTGTGGTAAAACATTAGGCTAAAGGGTATTCAGGGATATGTGTTATTGTTCCTGAATAGCAGTTTTGCCAGGACTGACTTCATTGGCACAATGCAGACATCTTAGCAATGACCTTAATGTGCAAAGCTGTAAATAAATTTAAGAAGCAATTGCAGAAAAATAAAGGAGGGGTGGATTGCTGCAAGACAAATGTGATGTAGCAGCTCATGTTATCTGCTGTAACATCTGGATGAGCATGTGCATAACAGCTGAGGAATTGAGTACTTGGAGAACTGTTTCACACATTAGGTCATTTCTGTAGGACCATGGGCAACTCACCTAAGCCATTCTGGGTCCTCCTTTTAAAATTCCTATAGCAATTATCAAAATATAATTTCTAAGATTTCAAACACTAGTGGTAGAGTACCAGGTAGGGGGAAAGAAAGAAGTGCTCTTTCAGTGCAAAGGAATCACAGCCTAGTGTGCATGTGTGGGCTTGTATATCTACACACATGGATCTGAAAGTGACAGCAGTACTCAAACAGTTGCATTGACACCTCATCAACATCTGAGATTTACTGTCCAAAACGACTCCTGGATGACCCACCTTGAAAATGGAGAACAGGACCATCCCCCTATGCATTTCACAACTTCACCACGTCCATCACTCCTTGTAAGCCAACACTTCACTAACGCTTATTTCATTGTTCCTCTGCCTTTATTTCTGCAAGGCAGTGAGTAAAAGTGCTGGGTCCACAGCAATTCAAAATATCTCAGCTTGCACAACTTGGATCTTCAAGCAGACATGAATGCGTTTGTTAGGGTTTGTTTTTTTCCCCCTTAAAGTAAATCTTTCCTATAGTGCTGCTTTTAATAAATAGTGATGGAGAATTGCTTTTGACAGAGCAAAACTTGGTCCTTCTTTGGCCTGAGAAGTGGAGTCTATCTTCTTGGTCCTTAAACAAAATAGCTCTGAATGACTGTTTGCCTTAAACTGGATAAGGTTCCTGTGGAGATTAATGCCCTATGTAAAACTAAGCATAACTCAGAACTTCAGCAAGTGCATTTTGAGAGTGTACAGGGTATTTAAATGGGGAACAGACCTTGTGCTGAGCCTCTACCAAGGGCTGAGTTGTACCTTACACATTAGGGTACCTTGCATACAGGAGAAGGAAGGTCCTTGAAACAAAAAATAAGTAAATACGAATTTAAATTAAGACAACCTACCAGAATTAACCACATCTGCAAAATCATGTGCCTGTGGTGTTCTCCACATTGCAGAATCTGATAGCCAAATGACACAATGTACAAACAAGACATACCTGTTCTGCTGTAGATGTTATAGTAACAGCTGTCTGCTGCTAGGGCTGGACCTAACAATACCAGGGTGGTCAAGCAAGTTGGGTAGAATCTGGCAGGGACTCAGATAATAAATTAAACAATGCAGTGACAGATAATGGGGACGTAATTGCCTTTATTACACAGTAATAAATTCTGGGAAGACATAGGGTTATTACAGAAATATGTTGTCCCTTTTGCGTTTAATTTTTGAATGAGCAGACTGGGTAAAAACCCTATGCATTTTGTTGACTCTGGGTGCTGACGAAACCCAGAAGTACAACTTGCAGACAGGACGCATCTGTATGAATCATGATTTTTGATACTTCTGTGCACGAGTTAGGGCAACTATAAACTACCACGTTACTTATATTTATTAGTATAAGGTTATGGGTCAGGCAAGAGACATGCGGTTGCTCTAATTTACCACACATTTTGATCTCTCTATTGGCCCTTCCAAGCCTGCAAAACTCCTAAATCCCTGTACTACTTTCTGCAGCAGATTCAGAGAAGCATGGGGAATTTTGGTCAGCTCAGCAGCCCAAGTGCAATTACCGGTATATTACAGCAACTGTTGAGTTTTTAACTGTTGAGTTTTTGCTTGAACTGAGACACATCTACCATGTCAAAGGTTGCACAGACAGCTGATGTTTGTTACATGTACATCTGTAGACAAAAATAGCAGGTGTAAAGAAGGAAAAGAAGGATGGGATTTCCACAGAAATTCATACTAATGACAATAGGGATCAAGATTCCCCTCCAGATGGTCTAGAGCTTGAAAATACAGCTTCCAAATTTTCAAAGCACTAATGTGATCAAGTTACTCTTACTTCCAAGCAAAAAGCAGGTGACTATCACAGGGGAAAGCAGGACTGGGCTAAGACCTTTGAAGAAGCATGGTGCCAGGGTGGGCTGGGTAGCTGCACAAGGCATTACTCTTAAAACTCTTTTCAGATTATACATATCTCTTCAGAATATACATACATATATATACATATAAGTGTGTGTGATGTATACATTGTGTACACAGTGATATATTTTTGCCAGTGTTTGGGTACCTCTGAGAAGTATTTGCTCCCCTTAAGCAAAGATAAAAGTGTATTCTGCAAGGTCTACTTTTAATATTATTTTTAACTCTCTACCTTCAGACATGATTTCACTCCCCCTCTACTTAAGTAGAAGCTTCTTACTTCTTTTATGTTTAATAATTCAGAGTATCATATTTATGTACTTCTTGAAGGCACCTTGAATTGCTTATCAAAAAAAAAAAAAAAAAAAAAGAAGGGGGGGGGGGGGGAAACCTCAGAGGGAAAAAAAATCCCAAGAACTAAGAAAAAAAAAATCCCTTTCAGCTGAGAAGGGCAAGTGAACAGCAGCTTTGTTTGATCAGCATTTACTTTAAGAAAGTTGGCAGACATCAAACCCCTGTTGTAGCAAGCTAATTATACAAGAGCAAGAACCATCATCCAGGAGGAGAGGGACTGACCAACATGCGTGGTTGCTGCATACAGTACCAGAGACCAAGCATATACTCCCCCCAAAGATTTCTATGAACATAAAACAAAAGAGGTGCCAAGTTATTCTTTGGTGAGTAAAGAAATAATTGGGGCAGCTATCAAAAAGAGAGGAAAGGTGTTTGATAGCCGTATGTGCCCAGAACAATATGATTCAACTTAAGTAAAATGTTGCTCTATGCGGAGGTATGCACGAGGATTGTGTTTAACTGCTGCAGGAAAACATCACGATCAACAGCACAAATGGCTAAAGATTAATCCAGCAGCAAAAGAGAAACACTCTGCAGGTGCCGAATAAGCAGAGGTCAATGCAACCCTAGGAAAGGGTTTAATGCTGCCTTTGCCACGTAGGCTATATGTGGAGACAAATATATTTACATATAAACAGGATGACTACATGTAAAGATCACATAAGTAAATTTTATACATTATGCTGTAAATGTCGTGCAGGAAATATACTCTCTGATTGATATGCAGAATGTTTGCCAGAACAGTGACAGCCAAAGTAAGTTCAAAGTCATAGGCAATGTTGTCATCAGCCTACTGTAAAAATGTACAATTACTTGCTATTCTCTTTCTGTTTAAAGGTGACTACTACCATCTTTTTCCCTAGGCTACTTGTTCACTGTAGCTTATTATCATTACAAAGTATTATAATGGATTAGCTTTTCCATATTGTGTTCATATTGGGAAGGGCATGTTTCAGACAGCACACTGACAAGGTTTTTGAAAAGGCATTTATTCTCCCACTAAAAATTACCAGGCAGCTTGTTTTCAAGAATAAAAATCTCTAAATTGCATGCTTGCAAATTCCTTTCCCGATAATTCATTTAATATAAAGAAATCAGAAAGAAGAAGCGAGCAGTATCTAATTAATATCTGCTAATGCCCAACTAATGTCAAGCATGACTCCAATTTATAACCGAACTATATTTTTACATTGAAAAATTCAATTACATTTACTGACAGACTTTGAAATGCCACATTATTTATATTGGCAAACTTTGCAGTCTTTCAGTATATTTATTAACATTCTTTCCACAGAATAAAGTGTATATACAATACAGATCACTGCATTCTTCATTTTTTAATCTTTCAAAGTGATATGTACATCTGCTAGAGTAGGATGGAGCTGCCTCATTGCCAGATATCCAAAAGACCAAACAAAGCCAGCAGTTAATTTGCCCTCCCTTTTGATTCTCCAGGCAAAACAAGGTAACCTTGACATTTCTTTTCCTTCTCTCCCTCCCTCCCTCTTTCCCTCTTCCCCTCATTCCCTTTCTCTCCTGCTCTTTTTCTCACACACACACCCACGCTGCACTCTCTGTGCACACATCAACAATTTTGAGCTGTGAAGAGGTTCAATTGCCACCTTAGTGACTCACTTATAATGCACAAATCATTTACTAGGATAGCTTGAGGACATGACAATGACAGAGAGACATCTGTTGGGTGGATGGGATGAAAAAAAAAAAAAGAGGGAAAAAAAAGAAGGGGGGGGGGAAAGGAGGTTATTCACAGCTGGTACATTAGCCATGCTAGCCACTAGGCCACCACCGTGTCCTAGTCCTAGAGCTTCACTCTCCTCCTTTCTGCCTGCTCCCTGCTGTCAGCTGCCAAAAGATATCTGTTCTCACCCTTTGCTGAATGAAAAGGTGCTAATGCATGACTTCAGGATATGTCAGAACATACAGTACTTACAAGTGTTTGGAGATGCAGCCAACCTGACCATGGGGAAAAGAAATGAGTAACTAAAGAGTGATTTTCTTGAAAAAGAATGACTAGAAAAATAGTGAGGGGGCTATTCCTTTTTCTAGCTGTGCCAGGCGGGACAGGTTTTTGTCTTCTTGATGCTCATCTGCATTTCTCGTAAAGTACTAAATATCCTACCAAATGTTCAAAAACTGGGCTGTGTTTTCTTTTGCCTACAATTTCTGCACTAACTAACTGAAAAATACACCCCCAAAGGAAGAGGAAATACAGAATAGCTAGAAGACTCATATTTATATAAACAGCTTTAAGAACTGCTTTTTTCTTCTAATTTAAAGAGACAGAAAAGAATAGATTGAGGGAGGGGCTTGAATAAATTGTGATTAAAACCCCCCTACAAACAACTTAGCTGTTTGTATAGCAAAGGTGCCAGAGGGGAATAGATACCCAGAGTATTCAGTCAGCAGTCTTCTCCTCCCTGGTTACACAAGGTCTGCACCCACTGGCATAAGCTCAACAGGCAGAGGGGACCAGTACGCATCCTCAGCATGCCAGCATTTTCTGGAGGGCTTATTTTCTCCAAAGAGTGCGCTGGTCAAGGTGGCATGGGGCAGTTTTGAAGCCACTTTAAAACTCTGCACTACAAACCTTTAAAAAATCTGCAGTGTGATTTCAGTGTGGGCAATTTCTGCAGCCTATATAGTGAAATAGCCATACCCTTGCTCACTTATTTACATAGCATGGCACCAAAAAAACCCCACAAACCTAACCAAAAGTTATTTTTTGCAGTGAGAGTGAGCTTGTTTTAATGACAGCAAGGGATTCTAATATTAAGCCCAGCAGATATGAAGGTCATGCAAACATTTCAAAAGATATTGCATAGCCGTGCACTGAAGATCCCCTACAACCACTCCTGAAATCGGTACACAGAGTAAAATGTCCCTAAGTGACCCAGGCATGCACGAGTCTTCCAGACTCACCTAATACTTTGCTCAGGCTTCTGGTAAAAGTTAAACACCTCAGTGGTGTCCCTGGGTCACCTCTGAAATCGATAGTTCTGTAGGTGTCTGTGCCTTGTGGGCTTGCAGAAGAAGAATGGGAACAAGGCAGGAAAGAGGGAAATCTCTCTCCTTACTTGAAGAGCAAAACCCAATTTTCTTGAAAATAAAGTTTCCTAGACTTACTTTGTTAAAATTCTAAAAAGAAGGAATTATTGGCTGCCTTTAGTGGTGGTTCAATTCCAGGATTTTTTCTTCCTGGATCTTTTGAGAAGACCAACAAGAAATACGTATTTTCCATTGAAGAAAAAAGAAATAAACATTTCCCCGTTCACCAGATGCTCTAAGCTGCTACACATTCAGTAACCTTGGAGCTTTTTTAAAGCAGGGAGAGTCAAAAAGCCCCCAGAGGTCTAAACCAGTCCCAGACCCAGGTAGGTGCAGCTCCCACCAACCCCCCTGTGTTGTGCCGTAATCACCTGCAAGTTTAACTGCTCCTGAAATTCCTGTTCATTTGCCAAGTTAGTCTGCATGTTCCAATTATCATCAGTGCAGACACAACATGAATATACATACACTCCTTTCTTTTGTTCATCTGAAGAGGTCACACTGCTCCTACAGCAGCTATGGTCTGTCTTTGAAGAAATTGGACTATCTGAACTGACAATGTTTCTTCACCCATAGATGGATGGGAGTCTTCAGCCGTTTACTAGAATTTCCTGGATTTTCCTCCTCAGGTCTTATTTCAATAGCACACGCTGTGGTTCAGAAAGGCAGATTTTTCTTTACTGAGAATTTGCTTATGAAAGAGTATATCTAAAGAACATTAGAAAATTAATTAAACAAAAAGGACAAAAATGCGGAGTTTTTTTAATTATTAGGTTTTGAGCAGAAGCTTTAATAGTCCATATATTTCCTATCAAATACATGCAGCAGAAAAATGGGAATGAAACTGATCCAATACTGGGGTTTTCAGAAAAGACTGATTCTACCATGGACTTGGCTGGACTGATAAAAGGAATAATTTGTGTCAGATTCTTTCTGCCTATTTTCATATACCTCCTTTAAAGTTTTATACAAGCAGTCTAGCGTCAAGTAGCAAAAGTACCTGTTTATAGAAAAGTGATACTTCATAAATACATGATAATGTTATTATCTCCATGATACACAGACACAAAAATCAGTAATTTTCCTCTCCACTATTAATTAAAACTAGAGAAATAAATAGGGCTGCCACTGAGCAAAACTAAAAATAAAGGAAGAGAAAATATCTATTTTGTGACCCCTTTGATGATTCCCTTTCTGTCACATGCTGCCTATGTGTACAAGTCTATCTTCATGTCAAATTTAGTTTCCTTTTAGTTGAGGGGACAGTTCAGTACTACTCTATTTTTAATTGTTATCACAGTTAGGAAGGGAAAGTTTCTTGGTCTTTGTCTATTTTAGCACTTTTCTTCTTTTTTAATCAATTTTTGGTTTACTTCAACAAAAAGTCTACTGGCATAAGCATCATAGTGCACACAAATGATAAGGAAAATAGAGAAGTTCAACTCTCACCCTACACCACAGGTGAAATTTAATATTATATTTGTACTTCAGTTCCTATTTGTGACAACAAATGATGTCAAATATTTATTAAAATTCAGAATTGACAGATATTGCCAGAAAGAAGTCTTGGCTGGAGAAAATGTCTTGACTTTTGCTAGTCAGAACTTAGCTGGAGCACAGTGGTAATCTTGTCAAAAAGGCCCAAAAGTGCTGTTCACCAGTCCTGTGGTTAAAACACACAGAAATTAGTCTGATCCCCGCAAAGGGAGGTCGAAGCTGCCACATTCCAATTCCAAGACACCAATTTCTGCAAGCAGTCTTTCAGTTTCCTTCTGCAGAGTCAACAGAAGCTGGGTTTCAAACAGTTAGACCCTCAGTTTCCACTTCGTAAGTACATATTTTTTGTGTCCAGTGAAGGCATCTTAATCTAGGAATAACGACACAACACACCTCTCTAGGTGGAGGAATTAGCTCTATGTAACAAATGCAAGACAAAACCCCTGCTCTATGTGCAACTGAGAGTCAGAGATGAGCTTTGCAGCCATTTCACTTGGCTTTATATAGTTCAGCATTAGCTCCAGATGTTTCCAAGTAGTAGAAGCAATTAACATGCTGAACTGCCTGCTTTGGCACTGACACCCTCAACCCAAGCATCGCTCCGTCTGTGTTTGCTGTTTCTTTGCACCTTCTGAACGTAAAAAGCATGAAGTAGCTTCAGGCTTTTAAGTACAGATGCTGATTGTTCTGGGAAGCTCAGAAATCCGCTGGTGACATCAAATCCTGCTTACTGTGTTCATTGAAAATTCCCACCATGAACATGGGCACATTAAACAGGATTCAGGCTTTCTAATGAGTGCATGCTAAGTCGAAGGGAAAATTTCTAAGCAGTGAGAATTAAATTTAATTCATATTGGTCTTTTGGATGCCTGATGACTTTTCTGCTTGTTTTATTGTGGGTTCTACAAATATTGCTGTATCCTCATGGTTAGCTGGCTTCAAGTGGGAAGTGTCAGGACAAAACCAAAAACAAGCTGTCAGAAGAAGCCATGTTACCCTACAACCACAGACTTTCATCTAGAGCTTTTGATTTATTAAATACAGGGTCACTATGAATTTCCTCCAGATGCCTAGTTTCTGATCCCAGTACTGGCTTAACACTTTATTTCCTCTCTGCAATGCAAAAAGGGTTAGCCGTCCCCACTGACTGCCTTAAAAAAAAAAAAAAAACAAAACCAAACCAAAACAAAAAAACCCTAAAAAAAACCCACCACAACAAAAAATCCATCTTTATTTTAGTTAAGGAGAACGTTACCTTTCTATAGGAGTCTCCTATGACGTCCACAGGAGGAGGCATACAGTGAAGACCTAAATAAGTCAAGGCTTCAGCAATCAAGGTTCTGATGATACACTCTGAAGTTACATTGGGATATAAAACACTCTGAACTGCAGCTCACCACAGAATTTGAGGGCAAAACATCGAGTACATCATGGTACACATCTAATTTGGGGCCATTTCACTATCTCTTTGCAATAAATTCTGGAACACACTAGAAATTATTTGTCTGAGAGTAAATTTCCAGCTACAAGGATCCAGCGCCTTTGATTGTGACCAATTTAGTCTACATTCATTCCATTATGCACTGATTAAGGTCTTTCTATAAGAAGCTTATGAGATTCAGTGATGACCAGAGTTTTGTACAAGTTTATTATTCTGAAAAAGTTTCATCAATATTAAAGATATACTGCATATAAACCATAAAAATTTATAATCTCAGAATATAACAATCAGCATCTTTTGGCATTAGATTGTTTCATGGACATCAATTATAACTTCTGTCTCTGGGAAAGTTTCCTACAAAAAATCATCTCTCAACTCATACCAATGGCACAGAAGGTCTAGACCAGAAAGTCATGCCAAAAGTAATGAGATTTTTTAAAGAAAAACTCAGTTCAAATTGGATAGAAGAGATGAAAAAGATTCATAAAAGGGCACTTCTGAGCATGCTTGAGTAATTAATGCTAAGCATCCAAAGCACTTTTAGGTTAAAATCAGAGATACCTAATGAATTTAGCTTCTTGCAAGATTACTTATTCCTCTAAAAATTGTAGATTGGATTATTATATTGGATTTTTTGGTACCGAAATCTCATATTTCAAAGGTTTTAGATATACTGGATCCTACCACCCAGAAAAACAAACTGAATGCTTGAGATGGACAAGTACTGGTACCTGAAGTCTAGAAGTCTGTCTCTAAGCACAACTGAGATTTCTGGACCAAAGACAATATCCTGAAACATCTTGAAAAACAAGACTGCTATTTCCTAGTAAACCACTGTAAAGCCCTTATTTCCCAGTAACTCTTCAGCCCTAATCACTGTTACATCTGCACAAAAAGGATAAAATATTTACAGCTATATTTTTCTAATCAAAGAAGTGTGGCTATTGTTATTCACTCATTTTTTTTAAAAAATACAGTGGCATAGAAGATTAGGATCTTTTCCCTTATGACTTTTTTTGTCTGTCTATTCTGCACACTTTGCTATCTGAAATTAAACATGTATTCTCTTTTGGGTGAATAACAGCTTTGCAACTGGAACCTAATTAACAATTTTGCTGCTGACACTTTGAGGGGAAACGTTGAAACATTTCATTAAATATCTTGGTTCTAAGTAGGCCTAAAATCCAGGTTTTAGAGTATAATTGAACAAGAATAATTTTTTCCATTCTGGGAAAATACAGTCTTTAGGGAAAAATAAACCTCCCGTCCTTAATCACACAAAAGTAAACCTGTTACAATTTATTTAAAACAAATTGAAAAGAATGATGGTAGTTTGAGTGAATTCAAACATATAATTTTTTAGGATTAAGTTTGTAATGTCAGCTTTGAATTTTTATCACTTTTACGAGAGCTATTGGTTCATTTTAAGTGGAAACCTATATTTTTCTTCTATAAAATCATAAATGGACTAGTTCAACAATTTAAAACCTCTTTTTGTAATATCTATCAAAAAAACGAGAAAATGGTTTCAAAATATTGAAAAACCTGTTAAAAGTCTTCACTTTCGTAGCTGTTGATTTGATGAACTGACATTTTTAGAACACTTACCTATTTTTACCCATACGTTCCAGTCTTGACTGGTTTTGGTAGGGTTTATTTTTGGTTGCAATGTGACGTACTTTGTTGCTCTAAAATATATGTTACAGCCACCATCTCCTACATTAGTAGAACCCATTCCTATTGCATGCAAATGCATGTTGGTTGTCATTCATCTTTGCATAGATAGTGGTGAGCAGAAGATGGAAAGCCAAACTCCCAAGGTTTATGTAGTTCTAGTCAACAAATGAGCTATCTTCTAGCAGAAGAATGATCAGTGGCAAAAAAAGTAGGGGAAGCACGCTGAATTTGATTATGGGTTGAAGGTGTGAAAAATTAATATAGAATCCCAAAATTTGTGTAATTCATCCAAAAAATATAAGTCATTCCAGTTACAGAAATTAAGCTCTTAATTAGATGAGAGCATAGTCAACAGGAATTAAATCAGTAAAGTGTTTTTGTAATGCAATAAATGAAGAAATTTCTTCCCCTTGTTTCCCCTTCTTTATTTTACCACGCTTGATCTTTAACTGAACTACTTACTCTCTTTGCTTACACAGTCAACCTGACTTCCTTATATATGCAACCTTCAGGTTAAACGAGAACAAGACTAATTAATTACCATGCTTGATTTTCGATCTTTAGTGTCTTCCAATGAAATATGATAACTGGCATTGATATATGGTTTGCTGGCTATATTAGCCACCTTTCTATTTTACTGTATCCTTTTATATTAATTACACCTCTAACCTAATATTTTATTCATGTATGAAGACTTTTTGCATTACTGCTTGTTCCCAATAATAAAAATAAATAAATAAAGGTTGGTTTAAGTTTTTCAGCATCTCCGGGATAAACAAACAGGATTGACCTCTGGAACAATTTCTGTTTACTGACAGAAGGTATTAAAAATATCCCCATTTAAGAACTGAGGCCTCTCACCTTGTTCAAATTAAAGAGATGAGCATACGCATGACAAAAATGCATAATGTCATTCTAATTCAAGAAGACTCTGGATTTGATTCTTGCAGAACATTTAGGATGTCAGAGGGATGCATTGATGATGCTGAATAGGCTTATACAGAAAAAGTGTTAGATAAAAGTAATTTCTGCCAATTTGATTTTTCTGTCTTTTTATGCCAGTCTTGATAATGGATACAAATTCTTTTGCCAGTCAGCAAAAAATGGAAAAAAATCCGTAGCTTATGACCTCACATCCCATCCATGCCATTAGGTGGGGAACCACACTCAGAATTTACAGAATCCATTTTAAGGGATGCCTGTAAACCTTTACGAAGAGGTTACAGCAATATGATTTTGACCCCAAGTATTGGAGGGATTGGGATTGTTGTTGTGAGGTATTTCTGGGTTTTGTTTTTTTCTTCTGCTTAGCAATGTTTATGATAGCGGACAGGACTGAATCCCAACAGTAGGCAAGAGAAACATGGAGTGCTTTACTTATATGGGTAAAGTAACAACTATTGAACCCTGCTCCTTTGCAAGAAACATAGAGCAAAAGAACTAAATTCTTTGTGAGCTTGCACAAAGACCAGACAGTTAGCAATGCAGAGGGAACCGACTGGTTGCAACATTTCTCAGCATTTCAGAAAAAATCAATCTGTTATTTTGAGTTGCGGATTTAGACAGTCTGTAGCCTGATTTGTTACAGGTACAAGGCTTGTGAGAGCGTGTTTTTTATTTAAGCATACATATTGGGGGTGGGGTGGGGGGGTGGGGGGGAAGCACACTTAAAAAATAATTATTTTTTAGCAGTTTAATAAAAACTGGTGGAGAGAGATATTAGGTATTCCAGATTTGGTTAAAGCTCACCAGGGCTTGCACCTTTTGGATAGCAAGATCAATAGCCTGCAAAATATAAATTTGTAAGAAACAGGACTCATTGATACTGGTGCTTCTGAGACCAGTTATTCAGGTGATATCAAAATGCCACTGGCCACCCACTGCAGTTACCTTGGTATGAAAAAGCTTTTCTCCAATAAGCGTACAACCTAGATAGGTTGAAAAGAGGCTGAGAAGATGCGTTTTTTGAAAAGGATGGGGCTGAGATCTAGGTGTGACAGTAACTTCTTCACCAACTCCCATTTTTTTCCGCAGACTGTAGATGTGTGGTGAGGGAAAAGAATGGTTTAACAGTAGAGAAAGTAATTGCCTTCACAAATGCCTGCTTTCTCTCCCCACCCTTGAAGAGGGTTTGTGTGAAGTTAATAGGGAAGAAATAAGATCAAAACTACACTACTTTGCAGTAACACCATACAAACATTCTCTTGATAACTACTACTTACTGGTCAAGCCTATACACCAAGAAGATGTTTGCCTCTCTGCATCCCTAAATTCTGGCACTAAAGTATATATATAAAAAAATACAATTAGACCCCGTCTGTACCCAGTCTCCTTCCCCTCTCTTTGGATGTGGCTGTTTTGCTTTGTGAACTATTATAAACATAACACTCAAACTTTCTTAGCAGCATCTGTTATTTTCAGTTAGAACTGAGTGAGAACAAATAAAAAGAATTTTCTATTGTTTTCAGATGAAAGAAGGTTTGTATGTGTGAGTTAGTACTGATGACTGCATGAATGCAGATGCAGTGTTATATTTGATTGGTAATTAAAGTCAAGTACCCCCAAGTTTAGGCAAAACGCAAATAGCTAATTACAGGTTTTGTACTACAAAACAATTGTAGTATCAAAAGGCTCTTCAGGGAAAATATAAATCTACAGGGATTCCCCCCCGCCCCCCTCCCCCAAATTCTGTAGTAGATTCTCCAGGTTCTGTGCAAATGTAATAGGAAGGAAGGCAAAGACGGCTCTCCTGCTCCACTCTATCTGCTCTCATACTGCTGCTCCACTCCTCTTCATCTACCACTCAGTCACTTTCAACACACCAGATTTTTGAAATTTAAAAGCAATTGCATTCTCCAATTCCTATCCCTTAGACCTGCTGTTTGCAACTACCACTACAAGGTAGTGCAAGGAATGTCATCAGAAGAGTAATGGAAATAGTTGGCAACAGCTGAAGGGTAAAGTTGTTCTTTCTCTTCCCCACAAGATCAGAATTTCCACCCCATTTTTATTAAATGATTGAGTAAAAAGGGACAAATCCTCCTTCTACCTCCCTGTCTGATCTGGGTCCCTTTTAGTTCTTTTGGCCCACTTTTGATTTTACTCACATTATGTGTACAAAGGGACACATCCTGATACTATGGAAATAAAAATATTAAATGATAGATCTAGGATGCAAATTGTGTTCAGGGCCTGGCTGGACATTACCAGAAATGAGCAGATGCAGGTCATTTGTTCCTTGCTTTGAAGCCCCTGTTTGACCCTGAAGTCTCTCTTTGGCTTCACTCTTCTGGGTTGAATCAGGCTTTACTGGTGCTTCTACTGGTTACCTGGCCCCTTCTCTTTTGCTATAGTGTAACCCCCAAGAATATGCAAGGGATTGTTGTGCAATAGTTAAGTTTCAAGATCAGACCTATGTCAAGGAAAAAAAAGAAAAATTAACAGCCCATCTAATCTTACCATTTATTTACACCTGTAACACAAATGAATGGCAGGTGTCAGTAAATGGAACTTCCTTTACTGCTTAGTAATACCGACTTGCTTCAATGCTCTTACAGAGACAGCCCTTCAAAAATTTACTGGCAAAATAATATTGTCTAATAGCCCTATTTCTCCCTGAAAGCTAGTGGACATTTGAGTCTTAGAACACCCAAAAACCCTCCAAAAAATGAGTTCATAGTAAACTGCCATAGCTAACCATTCAACATATTTTGTGACTGTAAAAGATACTGTTTCTTCTTAAAAATTGGTGAGCAGATGAAGGCAAATGCTTTGGTTTATAAATTCATACATGTTTGCTTGTTTCAAAATCATTTGGGTTTTCCTTTTATCCAAAACTTCTAAAAAGCATTTTGTGGCCAGATTCTAAACTTAAAATAAGGGTGTTTTCACACTTTTTCTTCCAATGGTGTCATTCTTTATATGTACTACCAAACAGCTTAATTAAAATACTTCCTCCACACACACCAATTTTAATACAAAATAAATCTTCCTTTGGGTGTTTTATCTAGATGTATAAGTGAATTAGCATGTTAAACCCACAACTTTTCATAAAGCTGTGTCTTTTTCCTTACTATTACGGAAGCTTCAGCAGAAATTATTGTTCCTAGCCATGGAGGAACTTGTCCAGATTCCCTATAATGAGCTTCACTGGGGCTTGTGTTGTGGGGCATGGTACTAAAGGGATATAGGTTTTGCTAATAAAAAATGGAGAAATAATGTGCATTGTCTTTTGTAGGTATCATTTCTAATGGGATTTAAATTGCCACAAAATATGGTTCATAAGATTATATGGCATATACTAATAATTTATGATGACAGAGAAGTTAAAACACATGTCATGATGCATGCAATGCAATGAATGAAGCATGGCAACTTAGCTCCGTGGAAAGACTAAGGAAACCAGAAAAACTTTTAGGAGGATGTGAGGTTTCTACAGCTCACTGCAGTGAAGCTACTGTGTTATCACAGGCAAACCATCTACTATGCTTCCTTCTCAGTTTCTTTGTTTGTCGTATATTGTTAATAATCAACTGTGTAAAGCAGGAAGAAAGATGTATTGCTAGTTCAAGGAAAATTATTATTATCAACTATTAAGAGTTATTAATTTTTTAATAAATCTCAACTGATCATTTTACATCAACATGATTCAAAATATCTGGGGCAATAGGTGGGTCTTTTTGAGACATCTGATCAATGCTGAATATGCAGCAGGCTTGACTGAATCTGGAGTGAAAGTTATCACTTACAAACGCTCAGTGTTGAAATGAATTACTGGGTGTCATTCTCTATTAACCTAACAGTTAAATTTGGACAAAAATATACATAAAAATGAAATAAAACAATTAGGTAACACTTTAAGTGGTTCATTATTATTAATTCATTTAGTATTCATTGTAACTGTGCTGGTCATAATGAATTCATTTGATATTAATGTGGATGTTCTGCAGCAATTTCATTGTAATGCAGTTTTAATTCATGTGCCATTAAAATAAAGCATTGTCAAAATTTATATTTATTATCCTAAGTGCTTAATTTCTTATTTTCAGGACAAGGGAAGTATAGGTTTTGTTTCCTTGAAAGTTAACTTCATATTTTCATGAGGAGATCCTTGACATTAAGCACATTAATTTATTTTCCACTATTAATTATACTTGTTTCTGTACCTTAAATCAACACATAAAGCATAGCCATGGTACTTTATTTAAAGATTTGAGGCTGTACGTGTTTACAGTTTGCAAAACACTTTAAAAGTTTGGGAGGAGATGCTTAAACACAAACCTAGTTATACATCCCAAGTAAGAAACTTGTGCTAGGATTTAATTCTAATTAGTTAATTAATTAATTAACTTTAGCTACTGTTTAATGGTAACTTTCCCTACAGATAGTTATACTGAACAATAATAGTGTAAGCAACATGGAAGATGCTAGATCTGTTCAACAGGTTAAAATTTAACAGAATCAGAATTCTTGTATATTTCAATTGCCAAGAAAACAGTTTAGTTATTCCCAGTTGAAACAAAAGACATGCTAAGTACTTTAAGGGATGAATAAGCAACTTTTAGATGGACTAATAATCAAGGATGTGTTTTACTTTCCACACAATCCCCGCAAAAGATGCAAAATAGTATTCAGTACATTTAACACAAAGTTCAGCTATTGAATGTTGCTGAAAAAATGCTAACTTTCAAGGAGAAATGTTTTATTTAACTTCTAGAAATTAACACAAATTATGAATTTCAGAAATGGAACTAGGGAGAAAGGGCCTGGGGACAAGTGCCATGCTGCCTCATATGTAAGCAATCAGGTATTCAAACGTTTATTATAGCCATATCTAGCCGACTCCTCCAGGTGGTTATCTCTGATGACAGCTCTACTTGCTTTCTCTCTCCTTTGCTGCCTTTTTTCCAGCCACAGGGGACTGTGTCTTCAGTCAAAATCTGCCAGTTGGGGCCAAATAAAACCAAGTTTTTTCAAGTTTGTTCCATATCCATCAGCTTTCATTGTAAGTTGGCCTGTCACTTGAAACAAACTGATAAAATTGATACTGAAAATTCACTGTTTCTTTCTCTGATTGAACAGTAAGTGAACTGCTTTTAAAATTGTGGTGGTTTGTGCAATCGCTGATGTGGGAGAATTAAAGACGAATGCAAAATTCTTACGACTCTAAATGTACTGAGACAGATTAAATAGATCTCACCTAGCCTTAGGGGCAACACTTGCCCTGTAGTTCTTTGGACGGCGAAAAGGTTAAAGAAAAAATGAAGTTGGCTTGGGAAGGGAGAGCAGGGAGAAGAGGATGCAGTTAGAATGTTTTTAATGCTTTAAAGTACTATGCTTTTGATGGGAGCATTTGGTGTTCTCCTACTGTAATGCGAAATCTCTTAACTTCAAAAGCACCCCAAAATGAATACCGGGATATACCAAAACAACAGAAGGGAGTGGCTTCTGCAATTAACCACTTTTTCACTGTTAAAAAATAATTCTGTTCTTCCTGCAATGATCAGCCAAACATCTACTATAAAAGGATTCCTTTCCTTCCATGTTTTTCATTGTAGTTCTCTACACAAAGTCTCTTTTTTACTATTGATCACAAAAAGAAACATTAAATCTCAAAGGAAGAAAGGTGTCATCCAAGGCATACAGAAAATATTTGTAGTTGATCTGGCCTGTAAGGAACAGTGGGCAAGATCAATAAGGTGAAAACTGAAGATGCAACCTTTCTTGTCTCAAAGCCTGACTGCTCTTTGTTGGTCCAATAAAAGGTGCTGCTTTAATCTACTGTACTTTGTCTACCAAAGAAAAATTAAATGTTCAAGGTTTAAGCCCAATTTTTCAACTCTTCATGTGCTCTAACACTTATATAATTGAGTGTAGACATGCATGTTTCTGCCTTTGTGCATCTGTCTTCTCTGTGATATACAATTTTGTAAGATGGTTTCAAATTAACTGTTTAACATTTTTATGTTGTTAAATCATAGGCACTTACTGTTTAATATTTTCTTCCCACTCATGAATAGCCTAACAGTTATGGTGTAAAATTTTGGTGGGCTGAAAGCCTGGGCAATGTGGACTGCTATTTCACAGATGGTAGTTAAATGTGTCTAGAACCTTTGTGAGACTCATTCCCTTGCTATACTCACACCTTGGCTGATTAACTATAGTGTAGTAAACATAACAGAATTTATATACGGAACCAACCTCTGAAAATAGTATTGTAAGGGAATGTGACCTTTTGTAACAGTGATTCTGCAGTGATTTAAGCTTTTGAACTAAAAAGGAAACTGCATTGAATACTGCGTCTCAGGGAAAGCTAGGGGATATACTATATTTATCCCATCTGTGACAATATTTTAGAATCCTAAACCCAACAGAACAGTTCAGTTGCAGTCGAGTATGCTCAGCTTACAATGGTGAAAAATTTACAGAAATTGTCGAGAAGTTCTGTATAAGCAGAGATGTTCAGACACATCAGAGTCAAAAGTGAAGTGGAATTGTCCATTCTATACACCCATGAAAATTCAGAGATGGACAAGCACCTGGAAGCCACCTTGTCCTAAGAAGAAAGCCAACATTACTCATGACAGCCAGAACGTGTTGAATTTGCTTAGTGGGTGGGGTGGGGTGGGGAAACATGCGGTACTGATTGAGTGCTTTTGTGAGTAAAAGCACTCACCAAGTCAGAAAGGGAGTTTCTAGGTGTTCTTGGACTTGAAGGGCAACACTTGTAGAAGAGAGTCACCCACAACAATGGTACAAGGATTTGAGAGGCACTTTCCATCCCTTCTGTGATGACAGGAAGAATACTGAAGCCAGGTGGAAAATAAATAAAAGAAGGTATGACTATTTTAACAGTAAATGGGTAACTGACATGAGGATGGTGGAATAAATGATCTGGGTCTATCATTCAGGTACCAGATATCCTGGACTCCAAAACACTTTTATAAACATAATTTGTTTGTCCATATTTTGTCTAAAAAGAATCTTGCTGCATCACTGAGAGTTTGGGTATGTATTTTAGTGTTTAAAGAGATACATATCCTTCCAACAGATGCAAACAAAAATATGTTGAACTTCATCTGCCACAATGCATAAAGCTTCTTCTCATTATTCATTATGGCAAAAGGTAAGATACAGTATAAACTTCTCATATCATCAGGATCTTGAGGTCAGCTGAGCCCCAGGGTTTAATTTAAGGTATGAGCTGCAAAATGAGCCACATAACACATTGAATCACCAGTTTTAAGAAATAACCTTTTCCAGAAACAGACCAATTATCCTTGGGTGCTGCGTAGTTTGTTCTTGGCAAACGAATGTATGCAGACAAAAAGAGAAGAGGAAGGATGTCTGCTTACATTTGTATCACTGATTCCTGAAATAGAAAAATTCTATTTAATTTTTTTTTTTTTTTTTTTTTTTTTTTTTTGGCGGGGAAGGGCATATATAGAAGGTCTAGTCATTAACAATATGTTCACCAAACTGAAAAACTGTAGTTAATATTTTAGCATCTAACTTCAGACAAGGTAGACTTCATTTGATCTCCAAAAGAAACAACACAAAGGATCATTTTAACATTATTTCTGCAAGGACTTCTGAGATATTTTGCCAAAATAACTTACATGCAAATTTATCGTAAATCCATTAGTACCAATTCCTGTAATACAGTCTTAAGAGCTTGATACATACAAAGTGAGTTTTACAATCATGCATGCAAAAATGAATGCACAGTTGAAAGCTTAATTTGCACATGCAGTTATTGTAGTTGTCATACAGATCAGGATCTTCTCAATAAACATGAATTCTTTTATGTGGCTAGCTACTTAAATACCCAAACCCACGATTTGGTACACAGATAGCAGTTAATCCCATTAAAACAGCCATATAAACCGCTTGTGTATAAGTGCACTTGAAAATTCAAACCCAGAAGATTGTATTGAAAGAACTTGATACTTGCAGCCCAAACTGAAAAACTTTGATAGTTCAGTGAAAAACATCAGGTAATGAATGAAGATTCTCCTTAAAATAAACTTGAACTTAAGATCAAACCTACATTGATGAGAAAGTTCATACCAACTCACAGAGTGATTGGCTGAAAAAAAACCCAGAAGGAAATGAAGGAAGAGGTGTTCCATCAACTGCTCAGAAGATTAAGAGAAAATACTAAGCTGACAATTGATATTGAATGGAAAAATAAAACACCAAAAAACAGTAAAAGAAGCTGCAGATTTTATGCATATATGAAGGTAGGAAAAAATAAACACAATATATAATTGTGGCCAATTCATTCACAAATGGTACTACATTACTTCCAAATCAATATACTGCCAAAAAGTCAGCCAATGTACAGCTTGCAAGATGGGAGAAATGTGAGTATAAAGTGAGACTTGTTAATAACAACTCTGATGGCAGCATTCAGATGATGAGCATCTGCAGATGATTTAGCTAACTATCTAACATGCCTGGCACTAAAAGATTAAAGTGGTCAATTTTGTGAGTAATGAAGGCATGGAGAAGTGCAATAGTGTCAGTCACAGAAGAAAGGTCTTTAATATCATGATATGCTATAAATGTTAAAATTCATTTCTATTTGTATGTTTAAATATGAAATGCATCACATATCTTGCTTTCTCTTATAGTTCCTACATTCTTTTATGTAAAAGAATGACAGTTTTTGCAACTCAATGGAAAGTTTAGCAAGAAGTCAGAAGTTGTTTTGTTGTTATTGTTTTTATAAAGTAACAGTTGTAGTCAGGTGCTGGCTGTCCTTACTACAGATGTCTGGAAAACATCTGGTTAAAGCTGCCATCGAACTCAAAGAACTGCTTGCTACAACAAAGAAGAAAATGTTGGCAGAGGTGCATTGATGCAAATGCCAAGAAGAAATGAAAGAGCATTGACTTCATAAGACCCAAGGTGGAAGTTTAAACTCCAACTACTATTGGCTGATAAGGAATTAAAAAATTATTTGTAATAGGTCTCATAATGCTTCTAGAGTCAGCAAATTTACTATTGTATGATCTATATTTATTAGGAGTACAGAAAATTTGAAAATAAACACCATCTACCAGAGGAAATATATTCCAGAAAACATTGGCAGGGATGTCATAATGCTCTGTTGCTCCATGGACACTTTTTCTTCACTTAAGAAAGCAAGCTAAATACGTTAAAGCAGCTGGGAACAGAAGAAAGACTCATTTGAAAACAGAACTGAAGAATCTAATGTCTACCTCTTTGAGGATGGGGCAAAAGACCTATGCTACCCCAACTCCAGAATGCTACTTCTTAGCATAAAAAAGTGCAGTAAGACAAAAAGTTATTGTAGTTGTACTAAAACAACAGACCAGCCTTAGTCTTACTGTACAACAGCTTCCTATTGATCCCAAAACATACATTTCCATGGGATAGAAATACCTCGGTCCTCTATTTTATCTTCTACTGTCATGTTATCCGACACACATCAGGACAATTTTAGAAACATGCAGAAAGGCAGAGATAGCTTTATTTAAGGGTTAATTAGAGGACTAGTGTTTGTTTAATGGTAACTCCATGGGAAGGTGCCTTAAGTGTCTAAAAGGCCACAAACTGACAATGAATATTGCTACAATCTAGAATGAAATCAATTTTACAAATAATCACTGTAAGGTTTCTGCTTACAGCACTGATTTTGGAATGCTATTTAAACTGAAACCACAGATCGAATATGAAATGCATTATTTAACCATTCATTTCAAGAACAAATCACCTCCAATATCTTACACACAGCTGCATACATCTATTATGATCTCAAATTATAGCAAAAAGTATGGAGATTATAAATTGCATACAGGTGAAATTGTACCTGTGTAAAAACTATAATATTATTTAAGAACAGTTTTAGAGTATTTTAACTGTAATATTTATTCATTATTTTTCTATGAAAATATAAAACCAAAGGAAAAGAGAGAGAGAAGTAAGTACAATATTTTTTTTGTTCAAAGTTAGGACCACTGTGGTGATAATGAAAGTGAAAATGGGAAAAGCCAAACAGAGCAATAAAATATATGTTGTCCTTCCATCTATAAATGAAGGATGAACAGGAGGAGAGGAAAATGAAAAAATACACAGAGTGAGCTATGAAATATACTCTGAGACATTATTTAAGCTTAATACGAAGGGTCCAAAGGCTTACTTTGAAATTCCAAGCCAGGACAGTTCAGTCTGTCCAGCATCTTTGCATACTAAATGGAAAAAAATATCTAGAAGACAATCTAAAAGGAATGAAACACTGGTAACTTCTGGAAATGAAGTATACAAAGGGTATATTCAAATGGAAAATGTGAACGGTGTTTCAATAATCCTGGTAATTTATTTTGAGTCCTAATCTATTAAAGATAGTAGCACGTGTGTTTGAAGGAAATAGGGTAGACAATCCAGTACCTGATCAGTTACAGCAGCCAGCTATCTCCCTCAACTTCTTTTTCAGAATGAAGTCTCTTGACTTGTGTCCATAAATTTAGTGGTTGGAAGATCAGTAAAGTGTAGAGGTTTCTGTCTATGAGTTTTCCAGCTGATCCACATGAATCATTGTCCTACTGTATTTTATCTTTACTGATACAAACTGTGATTACAGCTGTGAGGAGGTAATGCTCCTGAAACGTTAGGTATGTTCATACGAGATCCATGAAGCATTTCAGAATATAAAAAATTTTGCTCTTTATGGAAACTAAGCCAGTCCATTACCTTTTCATTGCACAAAACCACCAGGTTAGCCTTTTAATTGAAAGTTTGTACTTTCTAATGCCCTCTCCTCCCCTCTTCAGATACCCTAGATATTTGACTTTTAATTTTGAAGGCATATTCCCAAAGTTGAACAGATTACTTTTTCAAATATGCAAGTTATAAACACTCTTTATGAGGGGTATGAATGGCATGGCATCTGTTACCACCTCATTCAAAACATTTGACGTTTGCAGAAAGATTACTTGAAAAACATCAGGTCATATTCTGTGTTATCTAACTTATAAGTTAATAAAAATTCCAATTTTTTCATCTATCAAAAACTAACAAAATTGCAGTTTGTTGTTCTGCAGATGCACAACCTAGTAGTTTTCAAAGTTCAGTGCTGTTTTGTAACACATTGCTCGTAAATCTTCTTTCAATACCCATTCCTAGTTTCCCTGATCTCAAATGCATTCCAAGGACTTCACAAATAAGAACACCCAGTTATCATAAAACACATTGCCTTCTAAATAATGACTTTACACCAATTAGTAATACTAAGCATTCTATGCAAGACTTTATGACTATTCACACTTTCTCTATTAACTTTAAGTATTTTGGGATATGCTTTAGATATCAAACATAAACCTTAGGGTGTACTTGTATTAACAGATTTGTATATTTTCAAAAAGTCAGAAATCTACCTTTTAACTGAAGTATTGTTCAAATTATTCAAAATATTGTACCTTAGAGAAGTTTACTGTAGTTCAAAAAAAGTAAAAGGTTAGATTAAGTGTTTTTACTATTTTTTCCTCTTTTCTGTTTATAGAAAAAATTGAAAAAACCACCAACCTGCAGCTGCATGTTTTCAGTAATGCCAGGAATTTCTAAGTTGAAGCATGACAGTTGATCATGCTGTAGAAAAGTGGAACAAGCTGGAAAACGATTACATTAACTATGCAAATTTGTTCCACATTTATACTTAATTGTCATTTATAATTAAAAAATTAAAGATCAATAGTTATGCCCATAAAATGAATATTTCTATTATTTGTTTTCAAGGTTGTGTGAGTATATGTTTGACTACATTCCATTCCAAAACCTTGATAAATATGACAGTGAAAATTTGCTTTGGTATGAAATATTCCTGTAATGTTTTCAATCAAAGATTTAAACTGTTGTGCATAAATACTTTAGAATAAGTTTGCACACTTCAAAACAGTATTTTAAGAGTACCAGTGCAATTTAAAAGGTTGTCTGTGCAACTGTAAGAGAAGAAAATACGCTCATTAGTTTCTTCAAATGATATCACTTTGGAGAATTCTTCACTGGTCAAGGCCATCATGCTAGTTGCACGAAGTAACCCCTATGTTCTAAAAATACCTTATTTTAAATTTTATTAGCTTTATTGCTGTTTTATAATGACCTCAAGAAATCATCCCAAACACAAACCTTTTTCCAGGCTTAAAAAAATGCGACTTCTGAATAACATTAAGCTAAAACATACAAAAAAAGTTAGTTTCTGCAACCTAGTCCAGGATTTCAAGTAATGAATGGAAACATCCCATTACTGTTACTTCTGAAGTGTTTGACTGAGAAGGGGAAAAAGAAGTTAAACATTTCTAAGATTTGATGTTGATGAAGCCCTAATGATTTTAATTTCTGTCTGACATTCAACTAGACATATTCAAAGAATGTGAAATCTCTCTTCTTCCCACAGTTCTCTGTTTTTTTCCTGTTTTTTCACTATCACTATTAAAAATGGGAAGGAAATATTATTTCTTTTAAAAAAAAAATACTTCTTTTTTGCCTCCTCATCATTGAACTTACTATGGTTGAACTCACTTGCCTAGTATGTTAGGGTAAGTTACACATTTTACAGAGCTGAAATATATTCTTTTTTTACTATAAGTATAAAACCCAGCATTCAATCCTGCAACTAGATTTAAGTACAAAAATTAAAATGTTATTTTGTCCAGCAGAGAACCATTGTAAAAAAAAGGAGTATGCATCTACCTTAAAAATCATGTATCTTGATAGAGATAATATGATATAAATTGTTAGTTTGTATTTCCATTTAAGGCAACTTGCATTTTGTGATTTCCAAGCTCTACAAAACAAAGGATTACACATGTAAGTCACCATCTTTTCCAGTTACTGCACCCTGCCATTTGATTTGACGAATATTTGCCTTTCAATCATGCCACATAAGAACAAGCACTGAGTTCTGCTGCATTTACAAGAACGTCTGATGAAAAACGGTGCTGCAAAGATTACATTAAGAAAAAACAGAGATACACAAACCAGTTAAGGTAAAGGAGAAACTGACAAGGGTTTCAAAGGTTCATGGCTTTAATTTATTTCACTTATGACATTTTGACTTTCAGATTAGGTCTTCCTGTTTTAGGGGTACAATTAAGCGAACACAGAATACACACAGAAATTGGGTAATGGACTGACTAAATAGCTATTGGGTACACCTAACATTTTCAAAAGTTTAGCCTTTTCTCTCCCTCCCCGTGCATCAGTGCTGCATAAGATGAAGTCAAAAGCCTTTACCTGCCTGACAAAGGCTTTGTAATGCTTGTAAAGCACAAAGAAAAACCCATACAAACAAAAAGATTATTAGTATAAAACAGAAGGAGCTCTGAACAACTACTGCAGTTTGGAAATGATTTTATAGCCTTTTAAGGATCACATACCAAAACAGGTTGCATTTGCCACCCAGCAATCTGATCCTGAGCGTTAAGTACAAGATAACCATTATTGAGCACACGCTGCAGGGGGGTGGGCTTGTGTTTACTGTTCCACCTGGTATTGGTATGTGCCTTTTTATGCACACACACCACTTAATCCTTTTACTTTCCTTAAAGTCTGTCTTCCTATATTTTTTGGATTGTATCCTTTCTCTACTCACTAAGAATTTTTAGCTAGTATTTTTCACATCAGTTGTTTTGGGGTATATTGTTGTCTGGTTTTATCTACTGGAAATACATGTAGGATTTATGTGGGATTTTTCCTATTTTTGAGCATATTTTCACTAAGAACAAGTGGAAAAACCCCTTATTTATAAAGCTGCATGGTTCTTTCAGATTACCAACAGCTTTCTTATGAGTTGAGCTGGAAGCTTGGGTTCAGGATAATTGAAAGAGAAAAAAGAAGTCATTCAAGAAATTATGACTTTGTTTGGTATGTTGCAGCAAAAATAGTTTAACACAACATGGGAAAAATGCATTTTCTGGAATTTTATTTTCTCCAGTCGAACCTTGTAATATACAGTCACAAAAATACTTCATGCAAAGTAAAAGTAGTTGTAACAGTTAAGATCAACGGTGTAAGACATGAGAAGAAATGTAATTCAAACAGCCAACGCCCCCCCCCCCCAAAAAAAAACCAACCCCATAACAGAAGAGAGAACTATTCAGTTGAATACTTTGAGGTAATGTATTTTGGCTAAGTACTAAATAAATAGTGAATGCCATGGGGTACAAATTACTATTTTCCTAATTGTAGGAATAAAGCACTTAAAAATAATTCATAGCACTTATCAATACCATGTAAATAGAACCATCCATGTATTACATTTGTGCTCAGTGTGTTTGATTATAATATTTTTTTACATTCCTGGGTGATAACTATGGTATATTTTTAATTCACAGTAGGTACATTATTAAAAAAAAAACAAACCACGCTTAGACATTCATATAGCTTTTTAAGGCACATTAAATATTATTTATTCAGAATTAGGAGTTTCGAGGTTTTTTGAAATAATAAAATCAATTATTTCCTGTCTTAGTCTTCAACAACGGAGAGCAAATAATCTCTTTAACTTTTTTTGAAGCATCCCTAGCCTGCACTTGCTACTTTCATGGTATGTAAACAGTTGGCAAGGAACTCCCTCTTGTGGTCAAACATTCTTAATCAGCAAAAAACTGCGCAGGGCCGATGGTACGGGTTATTTGGAACATGGGTTACTTGAAACCATTAAGATTAACAATACTGATATAAGTAGTTTTAGTGAAGCAGTTCACTGCAAATTAGAGATGAACGAATGTTTTGAATTTTTCCTAAAAAACAAGGATATGCACCACTGTTCTGGATAAATCAATTCTAAAGCAAACTCTATGCCTTGCCTCCTTTCTCCTTTCTAAATCACAGCTCTATCTATAACAAGATCTTAATTCACAATCCACACCTCTGATACAAAGCAAGTTCAAGTTCTCACCAATTGTGACTTCCCATATGACACTCACAAAAAAAGCGAATCAGATGAGACTCGGAAATTGCAGAAGGGTTCAGTGTTGCTCCAAGGTGTGTTAGTGTTTCCAACGTGCTGTTAAATAGCGTTTGGCCATGGCACGTACCGGCGCTGCCCCTATGCTCTGTGGCGATAAGTGAATAGCCCCAAGTCAGGAGAGCTTTGCAGTGCTCCGAATTATGGATGTGATAAAACAAAATACAACTGGAATGTCTGGCAGACTGAAAAAAATCATCCCCTGCTTAATAGCTTGATTTGAACGCTACTGCCAAATACTTCAGTGACAACGGCAAAAAACAGCTGCAACTGGACAGACCTTTTCTAGTGATTTTTCTTTTATGCTACCCACTGGATATTTCTGCCTTGGAAAGTATCCTAATCTGAGGGTCAGGTTCAGTTTCCTCAAAGTAATCCTCAAAATTTTCATGAAATCAGAACTGAGATGAGGCATAAATGTATTTGATTTCTTACTGTGCTGTTCTACATTATGGCTGTAAGATGTATGAGCATGAAATGCCATGCCATAATGCACCAAAGATAAAGTATTTGTCTTAGACCTACTTTTACTATACAATCTGATTTCCATAAGCAAAGTTTTTGAACTCCAGTTCCTTACAAAGGTATGGATTTTATATCCTGTAAAAATTAATGTGAGCAAAGGAAGACCAGAGGTATAGAGGACCCGAGAGGAGAGCAGCCCATCATACGCTGTGGGGCACTGGATGGCTGGCTGGGCTGATGGGCCAAAATTTAACTCCTCCCCAGTAAACCCACCTTCCTATCAAGGTTCACAAGAGGTCCAAATGGTGGCATGGGAACTGTTTGCACTGTGAGCAACACTGCCATTCACATGTAAGCCAGACAGTCAGCAGAAAGTGGACACTCGCAGGAACAGCAAAATATAATAATTTCTTTTTATGAGTACTTTTACTCATGCACATTAAATGCATGACAATGCACTTTGTCTTCAGGACACCTCACATTCCAGCTAGCAGAAATATGGATGGTGGTATAAAGATTGGTATTACATTTAGCATTCCTAGGAGAAAGTACAACATTAATCTTTATTAAGTAAAACAAAAATCAAGGTTGATGAAGCAATGTTACTAAGGGAAGAAGAAACTGCTGTTTATTAATAATCATATATTTAATTCCTTAATTAAAACAATGGGATTCAGAGTCTACACTTTACATCTAAAACATGGAATCTCAGACTGTCTGGAAAATGCAGGGAGGAAGATTTAGGGAGTGCACGCCATCCTTCACTTTTTCAGTCCTGGCGTGACATGAGACCTACACAGCTGTGATGTACCTAGAGACCTCAAATGCCCTAACTGAGGTACAGGAGGTCGGCAAACCACTTATGGATTTCAGCAGTGTCCAGAACCACTGCCACACTTATTTCATGCCAGCTCTTCCAGCAGATACCCAAAAAGTTAAATTCAGCAGGAGGTGCTCAGGGGGTCAGCCGCTTGAAGAGGTGCCTGGTACAGAACCTTCTCTGTACAAGTTCAAGGGGCTGTACTTGAAATTATTGGCATTATCACGTTACACAAAGACCAGGTCAGCTATGAGGGATCTATCTCCAGGTGTCTGCCTTGGGTCTTACAATCAAACCAATGCACAGTAAGGGTAGCACACAAAGAGGAAACTGGAGCCATCAGTTATACTCTCTCCCCTCCTGCTTCTTGGTTTATGGAAATATGTACAGGTCTTTAATGTAGTGGTTACATATTTGCCCAAGACAATGTCAAGCGATGTCTGATCCCATATGTGTGTACAGGAAGTCAGGTGGACTCTGATGCAATGCGGGCGAGACTGGCTGTTTCTCCATGCACAGTTGAAGTGGAGCTACAGCTGAATTTCGCGCGCTAATCCCGCTCGTGTATGTTGTAGACCACTGTGTATGTAGGACCACTGTGGTATCTGTGCTTCTAATCAGTTTTCAGAGCCACAGAGACAAATTTTTTGTGGATTTCATTTCAGTAAACTCTCTCCTTCCCTCCTTGATGGGTGTTGCAACAGTTCAGAACAGGTTTAATTTTATTGGTAAGATATGTGGCTTGCATTTATCTTAAAACAGATAGATGCCATACGGTATTTTCACATTGCTGCACAAATTAACTTACTAAGCCATTGGATGGACTGTACATTCAAGTGAAAAAAAGTTTTAAGGATTAACTGGCCCATACTGAACTGTTTGAAATATCATTCAGAAATTATAGAGCTAATATATTCTGAATGTATCTGATTTCATAGTGAAGCCACATCCATTATGCAGGTCACATTAAATTTTACTTATTCATGTAAAATGCTTGATCAAAGATACGAAAAATGAATGTTTTCCATCTGGGTAGGATAATGACTGCCTCTTGTTGTGTGTTTCAAGCACCTACACAAATAGTTGTGGGATTGGCATGGGAAACTCACAGCTTTTGCTTTGAGGTTGCAAACTTTTCCCTTGGTTGTAACATTGCTCCCTTGCTTTATGTTTAAATCCAAGGCCCCATTCACATTTCTCATAAAAATCCGTAGGTCTTTTATGCTTGTTATTCTCACACTGCACTGCGTAAAGTAACCATACAGCTGCAAACAATCAGTGTGCTACATGGCCCACTTGTGCACAGATAACGCTTTATGAATAGAAGTATAATTCTTGCTATTTAGGGAATCTAAAATTTTAACATATGCTCTAAGACCTCCCTCAAGTATTTTCAAGATTTATGGTTTAAGGACTCCGAAACTTTATTTCATGGAAAATCATGTTCTACAAATAAAGTTAAATTTAAGGAAAAGATATCTTTAAATGCATGCATTTTATTGAAGCAATTACATTATCAATTGAAGTTTAAAGTAAAAATAGCCTGCAAAGAAACAATATAATTTTTACTAAAGAAAAGACCTGAGGGACTACTGATAGCAGAACATGAGCAGCACTTCACCAGATGAATTCAATATTCCAATGGATTTTTTTCTTCTTCTCCTTTCATTTTTATTTTTTTTAAATGCAGTACATTCAGGAACCCAGGACATCTTCCTTCTTATCCTGTACCTTTTTGCATCTCTTGCTACTTCAAACAAACAAAGTACTCAGAAGATGCCAATCTGTACCATGTGCTAAGGCACACCTGTGGAGTCAGCCTGGTGCATGACTTTTCAAAAGTCTTCCTCTAAAAAGGAAGGAAGAGGATAGTCCAAACCCATCATAAACCAGTAACAAAAGCTTCAACAATGATATTTAATCATCCAGGATTGCTAGAAATTATATCAGACCTAAGATTTTAACTTTGTAGTCCTTTTTTTCCATTTAGTCCAAGAACAGAGACAAGAAAGGTAGCTTCTGTCTTCCTTGATGTCCTTCTTCTTCTATAGGCCTGGAAAGGTCTTGGGGGTGGGGGGTGGGGTGGGGGGGAAAGGGAGGAAAAACCCCTCAAACCAACAAGAAAGCCCATGAACAAAGAGAAAATCTGAGAATTGTATCAAAGTGCTCTCCAGCACTTTTAAGAAAAAGGTGTGGGCCTCTCCTCAGCGCCAGAAGGAGGGATCCTGGCTGGTAAGGGGGTGTTTTGTCAGGGTGGCAGTGTATGGAAAAAACATACCTGTCTCTGCTGTCTTTAAATGTTTCATGCTTTCAGAGTAACCTTGGGGACCTTCACACAACCAATGGCCCAGGCCATTAGGAAGGGATATCAACAGCAGAATTTTCTGCTGAAAGTGTAGTAGCCATGTTTTCATCCTGAACAAGGTATAATTGGATGGAAGAATTCGAGAGTGGAATGGGCCAAGAAGAAGCAGGACTGACTTGTCCAATTGTACACTCTCTGTGGAAACAAATGTGGGCAGGGAACAAATTCTTAAAGTGGGAAATTATTTGAAATGTTCTCAATTTGATAACCAAGGTGTTCCTGTGTTAACACTGGAATTTCTGGCACAAGTTGTAGAATGAAAGCGCTCAAAGGACCCCTCAGTGACCACCTGGAAGGCAACTGGCTGCATGTGAGCCATTGCTAGAGGAGATTACGGATAATTCTTTCATACTAGTACAGCTGCAGCAAGCTTTTTTTAGGGTTGATCCCTAAAACACAGGGGAAATTGTGATTAAAGCAAAACGCAGACTGGCACTAAAAGTGTGCTTTGTAAAAGATCCTCAGCCACTAGAAGTTTGGGTTGATTGCCCCAAACCTGTAGAAGTATGAAGCAAGTCTGTAGACAGTCACAAATGTGCATAAAAAAGTGATTGGTAAAATGAGAGGGAGGCAAGGCTTTTTAGTATCTCACTGGGGAGACAGGATGAGACATCAGTGAGAGTTGTTGTGAAGAATAATACCTGAAGCATTAGAGCAACTGATAAGTGTCTGATGAATGTTATGACTCCAGATACAATGAGGCTTTAGAGAAGTACTTTTTATTTATCTTTTTTTTTTTTTTTTTTTTTACTTTTACCTGAAACTTAGAAGCTGAGAGGAAATAGATTCTTATTTTTGACACTCTGAGTCATTCTGAGAACAATAAAGACAGGATTACAAGTGGAGTATGTGATTCCAGCTTGTAGGAGTAGTTGTTGAGAGGATGTCCTCAAAAAGCAAAAGGAGATGAACTTCATATGAAAAATATGAAAACTGTGTCTACAGTGAAGCAAAATTTATTTGGTCACATTAAAGAAACATTGAAAGGAAAAAAAAAAAAACCCAAAGCAATTGAAAAAGCAGGCATTGGCCAGGAATTATACTGTGACACCTGGTCAAAGATAAAAACAGGTATGCCAGCCTATAGGTTACAAAGGCATAGAATAACTTAACTTGGAGGGGAACTCCAGAAGCTGCCTAGTAGATCAAGATGACCAAGAGTTGTGCCAGGTCAGGTCTTCAACACCTCCAGGAACAGATGGACTACAGCCTCTCTGGGCAATTTGCTTCAGTGTTTGACCACCCTCATGGAACATACAAAGTAAAATAGAATCAAATCCTATAGCTACCCTTATTTTCCCATGTTCAAACCTATCTCAGTTTTCTGCTTTGACTGGAGAGAACATCCTGATCTGTCACACAATTGTGTTTACCTTCTTGTAGCTGCATATTTTGGTGGCTGCTGCATGAAGAGATCTATTCATACATGTAGTTTTCCCTTCTCCAGAGGAATTTTAAGGCCCTTACCCGTAAACGTGGTTGCTTTGGGTTTTTGGGGTTTTTTTTGTTGTTGTTTTTTTTTTTCTTTTTTTTTTTGTTTGTTTGTTTTGTTTGTTTGTTTGTTTTTCCTTTGTATTTTCCATGAAATTTATGTGTAACTGAGGTTAATCCTGTGAGTTTTGCCTTAGACACCCTCTCTTTCTTTGGGTAGGTTTCTGATTCCCCTTCCTTGGTTTGAAGTTTCTCTTGTTGATCCCTCCTGTCAAAGGTGGTGCCTGCTACCTGTAAACTATGTCCCAAAAATCAGATTGTGTACAGAACCTTTTTTGGCTTTTTGAAAGGGTAAATCCTAAAGAAGTTAATAGTTTTAGGTGTCTACATTTTCTCAAAGAGGTAATGCTATAATGCATTGCTCGAAGAGATGGTCAAAGTAAGTATAGGCCCAAAGATGGAAAACAAAATATTTTAGCAGAGCCCTTATTGATGGAGAAAGGGAGTATAATCAAAGAAAAAAGCTGCTTTTAAAAGAGGAGTTTCAAATAAATTCTTGCATTAGTTCAGCTTTTGCCACAAGGAGAGTATTTGATCTAATCACAAGCTGTTAGAAAACATCACATAAATGAATACATCCAAGAAGCTACAATGGATATTACTGAAACTCTGAATTCCTCAATAAAATGGTTGCATATACTTAATGCATCTCATGGACAGCACTTTCTTGTGCCCAATAAACTTAATCTGACATGTACCTTAGTGAATACCGAAACAAATTTGCAAGCACAGTACAAACACATCTCTTAACGTTAGGATCCAAAAATATCCATCAAGAACTGTGTAGCAGGAGAACCTGCATTCATATTCTACTCATATTCCAAGACAAAAATGATCTATTATTTAGTAAACATTTGTGCAAGGCAATGTTTTATTAAGGGGACTGGGAGATAGTCTCAGAAAACGTAAAGGCTGATGTGATACTGTGTACACACTTCAGTGAGGTGTCTGAAACTTCTGTTCTGGGTACAATACTAGTGATAAGTGTACAGTGAATGACTGAGTGGAAAAAACAGAGGAGTTAACACCAGAATCACATTCTGTAGCTCAGAAAATCCCAAATAGTTTAGGATATTTCAGAATAGATCTAATTGCTTTTACTTAAAAAACCCCTAGATGATCCTGATAGGCTACTACCCAGTTTTGGTTTGATCTGTAGATAAGAATGGCTATTAGCTATTTTTTTATTTATTTTGCAAAGTATTGTCTGCGATACTGTCCACCAGACAGAAAAGCCATGGCTGTCATGTGCCAACAGGCAAGACAAGAACACGGAAAATTAAGGACGAATCTCAACTACCAGTTTGAACAGTATGAGAGAATCAGGACAGGAACATACATGCACTAAGGAGAAACAAAAGGTAATAACTCAGCAAATGAAATGAGAAACAGCTTCTTCAATAGGCTTAATAATGAAAATGAGAGGCATAAGATCGATTTAAAGGCAAGAGACATGTGCAAGTCATCACGGCACCAGGTTCAAAGGAATTGACCAATTCTAACTGAAAAATAGTAAGTGCTTGCCCCAGTAAACATGGCAACAGTCACAGAAAAGCACAACAAAATCTTCCAATTCATAACAACCAGCAAAAAGTTTGGTGGAAGGATTCCAACAAGGAGTGGTTTGGCGCATTCGCCTGAACTGTACCCCAGGGTGGACTCCTCACTACCTTTTCTAGTTGTTTTGCATTGTCCTTTCATGTTGCAATCAGATCTGTTAGTGGTTAATTAGAAAACAACCTGAAAAACAGAATATTAAGCCAGATCATCACCTAGTGAGCTGGTGTAGTTTACAGCAGATGAGATGTTTTCTTGTTGTTGTTTGGTTGGTTTTTTTTAAATGTGAGATTGTTCTCTTAATTTTGTATTTTAATATTAATGCAAATAAATCCCGAATAGTTTCACAAAATTTAACGGGTGTATATATTCATAAGTGAAATATAACAACCTCCAATGTAAATGTTGCAACTGTTGAATACACATACCATACCTAATTTTTTTGGGGGGAGGGGATTTAAGAATGCAGAATTTAATTGCCCAAAGGCAAAAGTGCAGTTTCTCATAGTGGGTTCTGAAAATGTAACCCTTAATGTGACTAAAACAGTATCCATATAAAATTTTAAATTGGAAATTCACATTCTCCAATAGCTACTCAGTCGTACTAAAAAAGCCAGTAGGAAGGTCTTCTATACAGGAATACAATACAGTTACTTGGGAATACAGAATATCACACCTTTTAACATTGTCCTTGCCTCTGTGCCCTGTATAAGCTATTCAAGTATATTAGAATTGTTATCATTGTTTCAGTAAATTGTGTAAGTTATCAAGTCATCTTAGCTTTGTGTTTGGAAATGAACTGGGTATTTAGTTTGAAGCTATTAAAAATAATATGCTATTATAACTCTGGAATAAGTGACCCTGTTCTAATGTCTTTCAAGGTTTCATTTTATTTTCATTCTTTATGCACTGAAATCCATAAATTCTCTTTTTATGTCATAAGTGCGCAGCTTGAAACGTCCTTACGAGAGGAATCATTGCACCAACATAATGGCAAAATTAGAACACCAAAGGAAAAAAAAAAAAAAAAAAGTTATTTAGCCTAACTGGCTTATTGCTCTCAGAACTACACGATTTAAAACACAATGCTAGCATCCACGAGGGAAAATCCAGATGGTTAGCAAGTCCCCATACAGTCACAGCCTCATGAAATTAATCCTGTTAACCCAAAGGCTTCTTTTCCATTTTATTTAAGTTCGTATGAAAACGTGAATTTAAAAGGTATCCCAACACAAGCGAGGGGTAGTGTCACAGGAAGCCAGCTAGCAGAATGTCTGTAAAATTAGTACCTGGGCAATACCTCTCTTTAAGTCGGTCAGGAATATCAAGTGGTTTTTGAACCCCTATGCTAGTTTCATTGGAGCCAAATGACAGATCGTCTCTTCATATGGCAGATCCAACCTCACATGTTCGTTAGTTAGTGCTTTGGTAACTACGTTAGTGGCTCCTGATAAGCGCTTCGCCATACTGCGTGCACGGATGAAAATGCCATACAGCGGCACTCTGCAGTGCAAATCTGCATGAGGGAGAAAAAAGGATGCATTGAACTCAGAAGTTCATTGTTGCAGAGTATCTTCTACCATGGAGGGCAATTGTAGGACAGGAAGGAACAAGCAGAAGCAGCTGGATCCTTTGAAAAGGGAGTTTTTGGCAGTGGGAAGAGTTCCCCATCGCATACGTATCTGCAGTTGCCTCCATGCTCCCACCTGACACTCATAGTCAAATGCCACCAGGAGTGGTAAAGCACACTACTGCTCTTGAACATATGTTGAAAGAAACATCCTTATTACCTTTATCATGCAAGCGCTTCAGCACAGGGCAGGGAGAATTACCAGGTACTGATCACTACACAGTTTTTAACACTTCCTTGGGTACTTTACATGTCCCTTGCACCCGCAGCTGGGATTTTGCACGGTCCCCCTGGCAGATACGATGGCTCAGACCTATTAATTTCCAAAGTTGTCACTCACCGCCTGTGGATGAAAGAGCTCTATGAAGTGCGGATGCAGCTCAGATACGCATGTCTGGGCATGGCTGAGGAGGATTATGCTGCATAACAATGTCACGCACGGATTAGGTCCCACCATGCTATGTAGGTGCTGGCCAGCCTGCTTTGCCTCTTTCAGAGGTCACGAGGCCTCAAGTCTGTTTTCGGTGTGCAGACAAAATCTAAGTCTCAGTGTTGCACTCACGTTTGCTTCCACTGTAATTAATTGGCTTGCCAATCTCATCAATGGAAGAAGCATCGAGGCCTTTAATTAAGCCTTTCCTGGATATGTCATATTTCTGACATTTCCAAATACTTAAAATGCAAATTCTTTCATTCATCAGTCCATGTCTACGTTGTTGCTCTTTGTGGCTGTTTTTTTAAGTTTCAAATCAAGGCAGACTTTGGCACATCGGTGATCTGTTGCCCCGATTCTCCCCTTTGCAGCCACGTACTCTGATTTTCCTCAGGATTAGGTTTTGTTGTTCTGATTTACTTTAGTGGAAGTAAAAGTCTCAACAGAACTGGTATTTATTCTTGTGATTTTGGTTCTTTCAATCCAGGATGTTTTCTAAATGTTTTTAAATGGATGTTGTGAGGTGGGTTTTAATCACTTATTTTACACTCCCTTGTGTAATACTTCTCTATAGCTTAAATGTAATTCTCCCCTACAGTTTTAGTCGTCCTTCATTTAGCAAACCACTTCTTTTATTCTTTAGCCTGTGCTCTGAAGGATGTTGGAATTACTATAGCTGTTACTGTTTTACAAGTTTCTAGCTGTACAATTTAAAATGTTTTCATCATTAAATATTACATATAAATCGCTGTAAATTAAACCATTTATATTTCACTGGATGCGTCATTTCCTGGAGCAGATGCCAGGACAGAGCACTAAAGTGATCTGATTTGGGAGTTATTTTTCAGATGAGCTTACATTCTGAAAAAAATGCAAATTTTGAGAGCATGTACAAAACTATTTACTTGAATGCCAATCCTTTGTACATGATGGCATTGTAAAATGATTCATGTAAAGTCTGCCCTTATTTGTTTGAAATAGTCAGTGCCTGGAGAACTCCCTGGTTTAATTGGGAGTTTGAAGGCATTCTGTATGGAGCAGGATGAGGTCTTTTGACATGTTTCAGCCCAGATTGAATCTTTACAGCTGAGCTACAACCCATGAAAAACATGGCTTTATAATGGAAATGCTGACACAACCTTTCAATTAGAGTAGTGTTAACTGCATCATTATAATTAGGGACGCGCTGACCCTCTGAAAACTCTGGTTTTCAGATCAGGAGAAGGTATTCTCATTTAGCTGGTCACTAGTCGATTTTTTATAAATCCAGAAAAAGCTAGCTGATCAAAAGTGTTACCCAAAATTTGTTTTCCTGTCAGAATAAAAAAACAGATTCAGAAAATTGTCTCAGTCCCCATGGTCAGCTTAAGTGACAAAAATACCTTCTTAAATACATTCTGTAACCAACAAAATTGCTAAATAAAGAAAAAAATTAGAAAGAAGATTATTTTGACTCTAGTTTCTCATACATTAAACAAGACATCACCCTAATATATCGAATTGACAATAGAAATCTGGGTGTTTTCAATTAATCATTTCACATGTTACAATGTAAAGTATTTGTTGAGCACAGTTTGCTGGCCATTCTGAAAAGGTTGCAACAAAACACTGATTGGGCTCAGACCTACAAAATTGGAAAGAACTGTGAAAAGTTTAGCACAATAAATGCCGTAAGTAAGAGCAAAGTCATTTGTACTAAAGTCAGTACAGCTCATTGAGGGATACTGTTGTTCATGGACTGCTTCTGGAAAAAGCATCCCAGTGCTTCATCAGTCATTACTGTGTTCCAAATCTGCTGTCTTAAAGTGGGCTGTGAGGCACAGAGCTGTAAGAAAGTGTACTTGTGTCTATATCTGTCTATGGCCTTACTGAAGAAGACAAAAAAATGGATCAATAAAAAGCTATTTTCACTAGATTAGAGGTACTACATTTTGCTGTCAGCATTAAAAGATTATGGCTCACAAATATTAGCACAGTTAAGTACAGTTCATTCTAATGTATTCATTAAAGCATTGGACAACTTTTTGATAACATTAATTTTGTAAGTTTTGCTGGTTTGTAAGTGTATTTTCTGTCTTTTTTATCTTATATTCTTATTTATCACAAGAAAATATTGATATACTAAGGTTACAAAGCCAAATACTCTAGTGCTAAGAAATAAAAAAATGCTGATCACATATTCTTTCTTCAGCTCTCTTGTGTGTGCGTATTATGGCAATTTTTCTTTAATAACATAATCATCTGCTGTTTTTTCTCTGCCTTTTTAGGTCCAGGATGAACAAATAAGAAGTAGTTTGTGACTTCATGCCCTGTTTATGACACTAAACCCATATTCTACTCTGTTAACAGAAAAATGAACTCTTAGTGTTTCTCTAAATCAGTAGGATCACAAATTATTCATCCAGAAAGTAACAGATTTAATATTACTAATAACCTATCAAAAGACTGCTTAAATATTCTACTTCAGTTTACCTTGTGCAAAGTAGGGTTATGCGGTGACTCCTAAGTTGGCGACGAATGAACTAACTACAGATACAGTAAGCAGAGCTCTCCTTCTCCACTAATTAGTTTTGGTTTTACTGCTGGGGAGCAAGCCTAATTAGCCCAAGTGTAGGGCCACAATGCTGTTGAGACCCAAGCTAATATCTCCATAGTTTGCATGTCAACATACCAACTCCAATAAAACTTAAATTAGGCACCTTCACGTGGTGCTACCTGGTGTGAGAGACATACTCCACTGTTAGATACAAACTCTACTGCAGATGCAACGTCATTTTCCATGTCTCATTTGACCAGTAGTCTCAGCTGTTTCTATTTTATTTTGTAGCTTCAGCAAAGAAATAAGTCAGAGCACTATGACGAACTTTTTCCCTGACAAAAACAGCATCAGTCAGACCCACAGCAATGGCCATCCTCTGCACCAAATAAGGCAAAGAGGGAAAAAAAGTGTGTGATGAAGTAATTAAAGGCTATAAGGCATTCACACCGAGTTGAATTAAGGTTTCAATTACAATCTTAATTATGGGATTTCTAACATCTGAACGGAATGTCACTGTATAGAGCTGCTTTGCGCAAGGTAGACACATGCCAAATTTCCTATAAAGCTTTTGAGACATAATCTGAGTATTTGGTTTCAGTAAGCTTTAAAGTCACTTTGTAAAAGGAATAGCTTAAGCAGGGTTTTTGATTGTTCATTTTATTTGTCTTTTTTTTTAAAGCAAACTAACAACTCTGCTGAAATCTTTCCATGAGGCAATGTATTTGCAGTCTTTCAGATCACTGTAAATTGTAGCTACACACTTGGTTAACCACTTGGGTCAATCTTTTAACTAGGCACGGTTGCCTTCTGATATCTGTCTGAGAATAAATTCTCAAAAAAAGACAAAGCACACGCCTTTCTATGTTGATTTGTGGATGTTCGTTAATAGCACAGGGTAAGGACTGTTGTGACTCCTTAGCTAATTCTCTCGGACTTAAGCAGGTGCTTAGCTGGGAAATGCTGTTTCTAAGCTTTTATATCTCAACCCCATCCCTCTTCTTCTATCTCCAGATGTCAGTCTTGATTGTCTCCTACCCTGTCTTCAAGACCACCCTGCCTCCCTGCCTGTGACCTTAATTCAAACCATGGCCTTATTCCCTTTGCAAGCCGCAGTCTTCAACATCTAAACGCCCATGCCACCTTGCTTATCTAGCAGTCTTGCTCTGCTTTCAGTCTTATTTTCCTTTTCCAGTTTCTGCATTCCCTTTTCTCTTTGTCCCTCCACCTCACAGATTTTTCACCCAGCTTTTCTCCAACAAAACCTAGTTGCTCTTTCCCCATGCTTTAGTTTACAGGTCTACAATCTGTTTCCTACACAATTATGGGGTTTGTTCTTCCTCCTCCTTGCTAGTTTCCAAGATTACGTCAACTACATTAGTTGTTCTCTCGCTGTGAATTTTGTTTCATTTCCCCTGTATTCAGAATACATCCTTTTCATTCCTCCTGCTACCTGGAGGTGCTTTCTGAGACAGAAATAGCTTTGACCTGGGTTAGGAGGCCAGCAATCACAGTGACCTAAAGCAACCAGTGCAGATTTATAGGAAGGTACTGCTTAATCCCTGGAGGTCTGAACAGAGCATGTCTAATACATAAACATAAATTTTGCAAATGTATTTGCCAGTCATGACTTTTCTGGACATAATGCACAAACTCCTTCAAAAAGACGTGTAACTTAAACACCAATTCTGTTTTCTTCTGGGAACAGAACAAGTCATATCCCTGACACAAATGTAATTCTCTAACTTCTTAGACTCCAAGAATTTGTATGAGCCATTATTGTTACTTAAGCATAGGTATACCTCAGTATTCTACCCAAAGTTCCTCCTTGAAAAAACAGTGCTGTGCATCAAGGCAAACCCGTAGCAGAGAAAATAACCAGCATCTAGAGTCTGGGAAATTTTAAAAAAAAAAAAAAGTAGAGGAAGAGGTAGCAAGTGCTATCAAACCTGCCTGCAGCATCTACTTCACAGTTTATGCACATTGCTCTCAGTGGCAGAGATTTTTCTGGGCTGTGTTTTATGTTTTGGTCTCAACATAAATCCTAGTCTCTCACAACAGTCCTGTGGTGGAAAGTACTGTGTGCCAAGATTGTGACAGGTGAACATGCTAGACTTACACCTCAGAGCTTTTTACTGGTGTCAGTGAAGACCAAAGCAGTAAAAGAAACATATAAAAACAATCAGAGAACTTGGGATTCAGCTGAGGTCTACCCAAATTCACTGCACAGGAGCTGTCACAGGTGTCCGTGAGAGCTGAAGAGGCTGAGCTATGAATGCCAGGGCTCCTTCTATCACAGGGCTGCAGTTCTGTTGCTTCATGACATCAAGAATCTTAGTTATAGATTCCTCATCTACTAGTCTGGAGATGGAATACTTGCCATTATTTTTTTTTTCCTTTTTTCCCCAAAGTGCTTTGAGATCTGTGGTCGGCAGTTGCTAGTGCCTTTAGCCGAGGTTTTATAGGGTTTGCTTCTTTTTTTTTTAATAAAGAAGGAAAACTTCTGTCCTTGGTCTCAGGATCAATCTTCATTAAAGAGAAGATATTTAAAATGGATAGCATAAAACTGTGATATTTTGAGCCCTTTTTCCTGTTCCCATGAAGAAGAACAAATGTTCAAAAAAGCTTCTGTTCATATTTTCAAGATGGTACAACAGCATATTTTTGTGACAACAGCAGACTTATCAAAACCCGAAGTATCTTACAAAAATTAACTATGGCATTGTTAGGAGTTTTCTCACAATACACATCTCAATAATTTAGTTTCCACTGGCTGCCTAAGTCTTCATTTCTGTAACATATTCACACACGAGCTTGAGCTTAATTACATTCTAGTCAATAAAGAATGTTCCCACTCAATCCAGTGAACAGTTTATGGGAAGTACACTTATTCAAGTGTAATGGATTCTTACACTTAAAGCTTTATTTTGTACTACAAGATGAAAGTTCTCCAGCAGCTGAATATTAAGATTCAAGAGTACTAAACCTTTCAGTATATTCTCAAAGAATTACCAGAACCTTCCAGTACAAAACAGAAAGATTGGGCAATTATTTGAAAACAGTAATTCTGGTGCAAAACACAGATCACAGACAAAAATACCTGCATTAGGTAACATTGATTCTATAATGAAACCTCTCACTGGCGTGTTCTTCCCATAGTGGATGTAGAGATATTTTTGAAGTATGAAACAAAAGGCTACCACAGAATAAGAAGGCTTGTAAATTCTCTCTCAAACATTTGAACAAATGAAAAGTTCATTGTTGGACATTACAGTGAACTAAAAATGTGAAACACTTAATTGAATGAAGAGTTCAAATTGGTATTTTGTGAGAAACAGCCCTTAGCAGAAGAGGGCCCTCATGCAGTTCATTCCCTTGCTTTCCCTTCTGGCCCTATATTTTCTCTTTTTATTTCTCCTCCTCTGCTTCAACTGTCTTAGCATATTTTTTAACATCAGTTTTTTTTTAAAAAAAACGAAGTTGGAAAGGAAAAGGCGCAAAAACTTTTAAACAAATTGTGAAGTTAATAACACAAATAGAAATCACCCGTGCTTTACAGTCTAAAGTAATCTTCCCTAATCCTTTGCAGACTATGCCAATCTATGCTATCCTTATATCTTGTTGAATCAATTATATATTTTATTATGCCGATATCAGGAAATGTAATGAAAGAAGGTGCTTGTTTTTTTTTAAAGAAAAAGTTTTTACCCTAAAAGGTAAACCTAAAAGGAATATTCTTTTAAGTTATGATTTGCCTGGAAAGTGGAAATAAAAAAACCCAATGTGACAACATTTAAAATAACTGATTTCTGATTTGTATTCATGATAGCTCCTAAATAGTTTTGTGCCTGTGTCAAAGGACTGATGCCAAGTGCTTGTTGATTAATACTTATAAGAAGCTTCTGTTCCCAAACAACTAAACAATCTAAAGGACTATTTATAATATACATTGCATTGTTTATCCACTCAAATCAGGTTCTTTTTCATTCAGGCAGTCATTTAATTTCTTATTTGCTGTGTACCTCAAAAGGATGATCAGAAAAGACTGATAACGTTCAACAACTGGCATTTGATAACGTTCAGTGATTGGGAAGTAGTCACTGGCTAATAGGATTTAGACTTGACACAGAAATAAAGGAGACCAGTATTTAGAGGAAAACAGTTGTTTTCTGCATCAAGCAGAATCTATAAAATCTTTTGAATCACGACAAGAGTCTATGGGTATCCAGTATATGCTTAGTGCCAACCTGTACTGGCTCACACACAAACTGTCAAGATAAAGGTTCATTCACTGTAATGAATTAGCTTTTTGTTAGTTTAAGATAGATCACTATGATTGAAGAGTTAATAGTATGACAATTCTTTTAAACCCTCTATTATGTTTATTGTGTGTTAAGATAGTATATCCATGTCTTCTGAAAACTATATACATAGTACCAGATATCTAATTATATACTATATTTTTTATTTGAGCATCAGCTGTTTAATGTATTCTCTGTGATCCCTTGTGCAGCTCAAATAAACCTTCCTTATGTTACACATACAAGCTATTTCCAAACAAGTCATCATATTTAAAGTGCAGTCTAATGAAACCTTATTTTAAGAATATTTTTGTTTGCCAAATTGAATGTTCCAGTGAAAGTTCTCGGCTGTATTACTATGTTAATGATACTGGTATATTCTAATATATAATTATTTGAATCAAACTTTTGAAACAAGCAGCTTTTAACAATTTTTTAAAATATTTCTATTTCATCTTAAGTACCAGATGTCAGGGACTCGAAAATGTGTTTATTTTGGTCTTTTGGTCCTTCAGAGATTTTTATGACTCAATATCACTCATCTCTCGTGGATATGTATTTAGTCCCATTGAGTGAACAAGCTTTAAGGAGCATCAATCTGTGTTCTTCTAAAATGAATGGTTAGGCCACCTGCACTTTTGGAAAAATCTCGAAGAGCTAGGGAAAAAAAAAAAAAAAAAAAAAAAAGAAAATGTTACAAACCTAGGCATTGCCCCAGATCAGATTAGGAGAACATCTATTGCAGTTTTCTAATGCTTATGGTGGGCAAAGCGTCTCCCGACAAGAAAGCTCATAGTGGGTAACTCTGGAGTAATCTGTCGCAGAGGAAGTTTCTTCCAAACCCTCCCAATACACCCTAAAGCATATGTTGTACATACTTCAAATTAGACATCCTGATATAACCATGGCTGTTCTCATTTACTGTGTAAACATCTAATTCATGTAATTCTTAGACATGCTCCTAGAGTGCTCGACATTTAGGAAATGCAAGTGTGTAATAAAAGGATGTCACTGCTATTTTAAATTAAACTTGTTCCCTATTGTTATTAGAACAGCCTGTAAGGACACTGCCAGTAGGTTTCATTTAGCAACTGGAGGAACAAAGTAGCCTTAAAAGAGTTCTAATTTTTCCTGCATTTGTACAGTGTTGACATCTATTCCCATGAAATCCAACAATGACACATGAAGACTTTGGGAGGCATGGGGAGGTTTCTTTTTCTAACCTCAGCATACTAAGTAGTCAGCTGAGATTGAGGAAAGGCTCATTGTGCATAATAATGGCATACATGCATTCTGCTGATATTTCCTTGGCAGTGTTATCTTAAAGAAACAAGACAGATTATCCATTCTACAGTTAAGTACTGAGTAATCAGAACATCTAGTAGAAGTGCAGGTAATTATGAGAATACATACCAGCACCTGTTGAATTTGTCAAATAACAATAAATTTAATGATTTCTTTTCCCAAGGTGCAGCAAGAGACAATGTGCTTAGTTAACTTTAGAAGCAGTGGGTGTTGCTATGAAAACAATACTGAGAATTCAGTTTTGTTCTTAAAAAAAAAAAGCCATGTAAATAGAAAATATAATAAAAATGTAGAATTTGAAAATATTGCCACTGCAAAAAGAGTACTGACTCACTGATGGATAGCATTTTTAGAGCTATAAGGTTTGGTAAACTGGATAAAAATGTGGCCAAGCAGAGAGAAAGCTGGAAACACAGATGTGGGGAGAGGCCACAGAAGTGATTGAAACTTCATTAATGAAAGCAAATCTCGAGAATACAGTGCTGCAGAAAGAAGTGACAAGAGCAAAAATACAAGAATAACTGTCAAATCTCAAGAGAGATCATACAGTAAGGAGAATGACTGACTGGTTAAACTGGCTTTTGAAAAAAGGAATTGTGAGGCTTCAAGTGTTACCTAACCAGAAAAAAAAAAAAAAAAAAAAAAAAAGAAAGTTGCTCAAAATATGTGTTCTGCTTCCAACAGGGAGCAGCTAAGCTTGTGTTAATTAAATTTCTTTAGCCACTACTGCGGAAGAAAATGTGGCCATGTGCACTATCATCACATGGAAATCCGTTCCTAACTGAATTGAGTGAAATTTCCCCCTTTTTGTACTTGTGATATTTTCAGAACTATCCCAGGTTCACAACACAAACAGTAGATGATCAACCAGAACTTCTTTAGCTTGGAAAGTGGGTTTTGTGAAACAACTGCAAGGTGTTCAACTTGGGACCCTGAAGCAGCTGCTGCAGAGAACTGTGTAATTAAACCACCTGGAGAAAAAGAAACATATCTAGAAATAATGAAAGGCAGATTATTGATGTTGAAGTTGTGCAAAGATTCTGTGAAGATTGTCTTCATAGAAAATTTATTAAACTGACTGAAAGGGAACAGAAAAAACAGGAAGAACTTCAGCAGTCAATACATTACACTTCATTGGTGTGGTTCATTAAAACGGTACTTAGGCATATAGATGTAACCATTTTCTTGATAAATATGTCAAGTATACAAGATGTTAAGAAAAAGCCATCAGGAAAAAAAAAAAAAGAAGAAAAAAAAAGTAATGCACTGCACTTCTACTAATCCTTCCACAAAGCTATTAAGCCAAAAAGGAGACAGAATTTGCAGGAGAAGAGCTGTCCCTTGTGAAATATGTGTACCTTTTAAAGCATGAATTACATTATAAAAAGCATTTTAATGAACCTGTACACTGCAAATTAATGTGTTGTCTTGTTCCACATATTCTATTGGCAGGAGTCCGTACTGAGATTTTCTGTTCTTACTACGGCTGAGATTTACTTTCAGGACTTCAGCATTATATTATTTGAACATACTTTTTAAACATGGGGAAGCACTTACAATAGCAAATTGAGAAACTTTGGCTTCGTAAATGATCTGCAAGCAGAAACGCAACTTACATGGAATCAGAGAAGGGTTTCGGTTGGAAGGGGTCATTAAAGGTCATGGAAGGACGTACCACCCAGAGAAGTGTTCTTCCTAGCTGCAGTTCACTGTGAAGGCTGTGGTCTGCCTAAAAGGAACGGTGTGGGAGCACCAGCATGGCTCTCTGTCAGGATGTGAACATTACTGCAAAAGCAGGTGGCTCCCCAGGGCTTGGATGGAGCATGGTGGGCAAGGATGGCGGTGGACAGCAAACAGCTGCTGCAGCCACGGTGCCCACATGGCTGTTTGTTTGCAAAGAAACAAGCGATGGTTGTAAATTCTGGATTACTAGTTCGCAAGCCAAGAGCGCACAACTATGAAATCCTCATTTGAAACATGTGGTACCTCAGCTTGCAAATTCATGAATATTTCACGTGCTATACAAACAGAGCAGCAAATAGCAGCAGAGACCTCCCTGGGTAGCAAACGTTCTGTAGTTTAAGTGAGTGTGGGCAAAAGCAGGGGGTGTTCACATTTTGAGCAGGAAACGAGCCTAACAATACAGCAAACCTTAATTTAGACTATTTTCTTAATGCGCTGTCAAGGGGATCGTGCTGGGTGATTTGCTGTAATGAACTCCACCTGAAAGCTCGGTAAATCTGAAATGTGGGGGCTTACTTACAGCGGGTTACCATTGTCTCTGCAGCTCTGGTTGATGGAGCTGTAGTTTGATCGTTAAGTGACCATCCCAACGAGAAGCAATGTGAAATGTGTGGGGACTGTCAGTTCAGCATGCTACGTTCAACAGGCAGATTGATGCATAGCTGGGCTTGCTGAACAGCTCCCCTTTAAGAAGCAAGAAACTTTACATCTTCAATAAAGAATTTATGTAAATTTATAAATAAAAAAAATCATAAAGGAAAAACTGCCAGTGCTATAAAGGCAAGTGGATAATACCAGGACAAATTATTAAGGCTGAACCTTGATTTTAAGCCAGTGAGTTGTCCTAAACTAATTTAGGGCACATCATCTGTTGTCATTCTTAGTTTGCTGTTTCTGCATTGCTGGTTTCTACTCCCAGAAATAAAGCATTTGATGTATTTGAATGATAATACATCGTATTTAGCTGTTAGATACATGTGAGCTATTCTGTGTGTCAAAGGATCATCAGTTTAGTCAGGAACAAATTAATAGTTAATGGCACTACAAGTACTTTACCTACTTGTAAATGTAAGAGTCCCTCAATATTTTTACTGTCCAGAGGCTACTTGCCAAAACAGTAACAGATGGAAGTATTATGGAAAGTACAAATAAATGGTATCTATGGAATCTGTGAAGTATTAACTATTAAAATGCTAATACATTGGAATAAATGGAATACAGCACATTGTTCTATTATTGCATATATGTATATAATTTTTAAGCTTCTTGAAAGGCTTTTCTGCTATGCTTTATAGTACAAAATACATGGAAGAAGAGTAGATTTAAACTGTAAAAACAATTTTGCTTTCATTGAATCAGTGCAGTTTCATATTCAGCTTTTGGTTGTTATTCAGCATGATTTGAAAACAACATGTGGTAAAAATTCCTCTGAACCAGAATCTGACTTTTCCTATGAAATCTGCGAACCAGTCTAATACCAGTCAGATCTCAAAATTTTATAGACAGACCTGAAAGCACTACTTCACACTTGAAAATTTATTTTGAAGTCACAAGTAATAACTTGTATATTACTGACCAATACTTTTTAAAAAAAATATTACTAGCACTAGTTTTTGTATATTTCCAACAGTACTTTTGACTATCATAGAAGTCAGAATTAGAAACATAGAAGTAAAATTCCTGGAAGTGTTCCATTCCTGGAAGTGTTCAAATAATGTGTACATGCGGTGCTTAGGGACATGGTTTAGCAGTGGGCTTGGCAATGCTGGGTTAAGGCTGGACTTGATCTTAAAGGTCTTTTCCAACCTAGATAATTCTATGATTGTATGAAATTAATTCTGTTATTTTTTAAGAACAGGAACATTTAAAAATGAAACCGTAATGCCTGCTGACCAGAACATTCACAAAACTGAGACTCTTCAAAAGTAATCTGAAAACTCATGAATCTCTGAAAGTCACTTAAGGTGCTGTAAGGTAAAATTTGTCTGAATAATATAGAGCCTTAAATATATGTTAAGTTCAAATAAAATTTAGGCAACAATGGAATTGCTGGTGGTAACTTTTACCTCCAGGGGAATTAATAGTCATATACTGAACAGTGTATTAAGATTGTAAACACAGAACATTATTTTCTACAGCAAACTGAATAACAGGAAGGAGGGAAAATGCAGATTTGACAGGTAGTATGTGCAGGGTGCTCTTAAGCATCTTGCATTTGGCTGGGTGTACCTGTAGGAATCAAAGCTGCTACAGACAACTCCACATGTCAGACTTTCCAATGAAGGCAAGAGAAGTGAAATGCTTCGAGCCTGCAAATTTAAAAACCTGAGCTTCAGAAAGTTGACCACAACCATCAAAAAATGAGACTTGTGAGAAATGAGATTGTAATTTGTTTAAATGTTTCTTGGCATTCTGAGTAAAAGAAATAGTAATTAAAAAAAAAAAAAAAAAGTCTTCTGCTGGTTTATAAAGGGCGTAACATAGAAAAAGGCTTTGACAAATATATAGAAATGCAAACTCAGTTTATACCACTGCAAAACAGTGCACTAGGAAGGAGATTAATCATTAGTAGAATTGTTCTCTAGAAAGAGCAAAAATGTTTTGTGTATAATTATCGATGTTCTCTGTAGGACCCTTTACCACTTAATTGAGAAAAAGGTAAGTCTCAGGTTACAGAAAGAAGCCTGTAACTAGAAAAATTGGTGACTTCCAATGTTGAAGATTATCTATATGGCAATTAATTATCTGAGAAAGAAGTGTTTTGAATGAAAGATCATAGGATCTATTCTGAATGCTATGCTGGATAGCCAATGGCAGAAAACTTGGTGCTTATAGCAGTCATAAATTCGGTTCCTGGAAGTTTTATTTAATTTTTTTGCTTTTCTGAAAGGATGGAATCAAGCCAGTAAAAAACATGGATTCATTTGTTAAATCAGATCCTCTCCATATATTTTAAATTTTTGCAAAATTATCTCTTTTATAAGCTCAATTACCTCTCTGCAAAACCTAAGCATTTAAATATATTTCAAAATTTATGGATTTCAACTTCATATGAGGGACTAAAGCTTTAACCCCCAAAGCTTAAATATATACCAGAGTTTTAACCTCCCATTCATCAGTTCAGCAATGCAAAAGCTGGAGTGAGGTTGTCTTCAAAAGTCATAAATATTTATCATGATCCTACTGAGAACTTTTCTAAAAAGTCTTGTATTTATGTATGTGCATAAATATATATACCAACTTTTTTTTTTTTTTTTTTTAAAATTTCTATATCACTATCTATATTTTTATAACCAGGATAGTCTAGTCACATGATTTAAATTTCTCAACTAAAAATCATAAGAAAAAATCTGTACTCTATTGTAATTGAACAGCTTTTAGAAGAATAGCATAGCAACAAAATGCAGCAATGTGAACCTTCCTCCCATATCTTATCAATGCACAATGGGCACAGTGCAATCCGAAATGATTCATAATACACAAATAGCTAAACATATTAGTCAGACTAAATTAAATAGTTTCAGCTGGTGCCTCAGTATTTCAATGCCTTACAACATATCCTGTTTCAAGAATGATTAATACTTCTTGGTCTCTGTATCCCGATTTTGTTGTTGACTGCTAGTATAGACCTTGGGTGTTTTCTGCTCAGTACTCTTTAGAAACAGAGATTGGACTGTATGTCTTCAGTCCCCTTCTACTACTGCCTCTCTACAGTTCCAAGCTCTTAGAGGCACTCTGTCTTTGAGATGTATATTTCTCAACAGCTGTCTTCTCCTTGCTTTGGTGACTCAATGATCAGGTGACCCAGGGCCTTTTTCTATCATGGTTCATATTTCAGTAGCTTCACAGGTCTCCTGACAATATATCTACTTTGCAGATATGAGATGACAAAGTTAGCTTTAAATAAATTAGCTCAGGTCAGCCGTTCAGTCATAGCAGCCTAGTATGAACTCATTTATTCTATTTGTCACCAAATGGGGTAAGTGTCATTCCTTAAGTGTCCTGAAGGAGAAAATATTTTATAATTTTTTAAAAGTCATGGACCTTACAAAGAAACAGCTAAATAAGGAAAAGGTCTTTCAGAAGTGTCTGTGTTAGTGCAGATAAACCAGTCAGTCTTAGAACTGAAAAAATCTACTGTTGCCTCAGCATGACACTGTGCCCTCCCCTCTACCCAAATACAATGCCATATCATATGCAGCACTTACATTACTCCAAAGACAAAATTTTGCCCAGTGCTAAATTGCGGCACATGGAAAACCAAGCTTATTTAGTGAAACTCCAGTATCTCCACACAGCGCTGAGCTACTCTTTGCAGACAAACGCTTAGGGATTCATATCCACAAATTACAATAAAGGTAAATGGTCCCAAGGCAGGTGAGTTTTGAAAATCATCTTTCCTAGTTAATATTTTACTAACCTTCTTTCTCCCTTCTTTAGATTCTTCAGTACAAAGAAGTACTAATTGTTTATCCATTCACAGTAAGTGCATTATTAACACCGGCAAAGTTAGAGAGAAGACACGAATGATCCAAATTCAGAAGTGTTTACTCCTACCAAATGTTTGCAAAATTGTATTATTGTGGGAAGATAGTGGTGGAAAAGCTGCGTTGGTAGTTAAACCATCTGAAAATGTGGCTTTTCTTTCACCTTATACTGCATTACTGCAATAAAAAATAGAAGAGTGTAAATACACAAGTAGTACAGAAATGCACAGAATCAACTTCTTAGATAAATGTGTTGGTCATGTGTGGGACAGTTAGTCTAAATATCTGTCTGAATAAAGCTATACTTTGTGAAGTCTCATTTTTTTCACTTAAATCTGTTCAAGAGCAGTTAGGCATCCTTAATAAGGACAGGACACAGGGTGAAAACAGAATAACTGACACTGATGGATGGTCACCTAGGGTTGATGGATAGAGGGCAAACATCCATTCTCATGTTTCCAGACCTCTCTGTAACAGCTGACATTTTCAACCATAAGATATTGCCTGCCTTATAGAGGTGGCAGTTGTTCAGATGTGTATACCAGAAGGATGCAAATTACTGCTGGAACTGGTCATCCCAAGGGTAGTGATGGCAAATTGCATCTCTGCCACTAGGTTTCCTTTCACTCTCCCTCCACATTAGATGTCTTTAGGAAATGCCATTTATTTCAGAAACCCAAGAACTCATCAGCAGAGGTTGCATGAGCTAAGGAAACCTGTCTTGTGACAGGTACCCTGCTGCAAAGTGTTTAGTGTTCTGGGACCAGGTTAAGTAAAGTTTCAGAATGAGGTCTGAAAAAAATGTGAATGCTTGCCACCAGAGAGAAGCAGGAGAATATGTACTCATCTGGACTCAGTTTAGACTACTGAATGTGCATGGTCATAGGAAACAGCTCTAAAAGCCTCCTCATTTTCCATCTGAAGGTAACATGTGGGGTTTTTTTGCCTTTATTCTCATTAGTAGAAACACTTAACAGAAATCTTCTATGATATTAAAGAAGAAAATTCTATCCAAAAAAGTAAAATAAAACAACATACACACATCTTTCCTTCCGGAAGAAAAGGGAAAATAAAAAAATGGAAAACACATGACACATTAACCATTTTACCTAATGAGTGGCTGCAGGGTTTAAATACTATAAATATGTAGACAATAAAAAGAGCTTGAATGGTTTAATAAAGAAGATACATGTTTTATGCTTCTGTGTTAGACATAGCAAAGTTTTTCTTGATGTTGAATATGTCATTGCCTTTTGACGATTTGAGTATAAGAATCAATACACCAAACTCTAGGCATAAACCCACCAACAGGTAGTCTAGAGAAGACATTACATAGAGATGCAAAAGAAATCACATAACATGAAAATACTTTTTTTGACAGATAACACAACGTTCCAGTTAGTTTTGCTTTAATACTACCATAGCGTGGCTTTTTTTTGAGGTTTCTAGTGTAAACACAATTTAAAGGTGTTGAAGAGGCTGGGAATAGGCAAAAATGAATTTATACAGATGAGAAGAAATATAGGATGGTTTAGGAAGGAAAACTATATCTGTCTTGGAAGAGATGGGGAGGACAGTAGAGACTGGGGAAACACAGATAAGTTTAGTTGCAAGAACTCTATTGAAAAGCATCCTATGTGTGTTCTGGTCTGGGTCAACCATCATTCCATACATTCATTAATGACATAAACAACAGAATAATGTGTTTACTGAATTTGCACTTCACACCAAACTGAGAAGTTGACAGTTACAATTATTCTAAAAAAAGATAAGAATTCAAAATAACCTTGACAAGTCTCATCTGGGGGACAAAAAACCCAGAGAACTTCTCAGGAAGAGCAAACGTAAGGTGCTAACTTAAACAGAACAAATAGGTTACTCACATACAGGATGAGAAAACAGATGGTTATGAGCTATAGAAAAGAACCTAAAAGTTATAGTTAATCATGGAATAGCTATGAAACTATGCTCTTCTGAAAATGGCAAACACTGTTTTGGGATCCATGGAGTGGAGTACAGGTTACAAGATGTGAAATAATTGTCAATAGTTGTGGACAGCAATCAGATTACGCTCTCTGGTTTGAGATGCCATCATTCAGTGGGGGGTATGACTAAACAGAGAGAGTAAAGAGGAGAATAATGAGGAAGATCAGAGGTCTGCCTGACACATATTTCTTCAGTCCTAAAAAGAAAGACTGATAGAAGTGTGGGGGTAAGATTTTAATACCTTTCAAATATGTAGAAACCTATTGCAAAAAGACAGGGAGCCATGCATGAGGCAAAGGGAGAGAATTAAAGCTAGACATGGGGGCAAACATACTAATGCAAAGCTAGTGAATCAGTGGACAGACTGGAGCGTATTTTATTTTACCATTAGAAGTCTCTACTGATTATTTAGAAAAGTACCTGTCAGAAATGACATACATGTGGCACAGGATAATGGGCTACATGGTTTTCCAGGGTCTCTTACAGCCTTATAATTAATCTTCAACATTTTCTAGCTCCAGAGAACCTTTTTTTAATTAGCAAAGGATGCAGAAAATGAAGGATTTCTACCTCAAGATCTAAATTTAATCTCAGTGTTATCTTCCAAAAAGGCACTTTATGTAGCAGTTAGGTAAAAGTGTAGGTCTACCCAAACTTGTAGAGTATCAGGCTTATAGAACTGGAATAGTATCAGGCTTATAGAACTGGAAGGGGATGAGAACAGCATCCATATACAAAAAGAGCCAAAAAAAGCGGGAAAGGACAAATCGGTTCTTAGATCAATCTTCAGTTTAATTAAATGAAGAAAGTTCACTGAGCCTAAAACAACAACCTCAGTAAAAATATATGAATGAATTCATGAGAAAATGGAAGGATTTGACCCAGAGTTTCATAACTAAAAGAACAGAGAAGCAGGAGCTTTCTAGCAGGAATTCTCTGGGCTCTAGTAGCTTAAAGTCAAAATTTAAAGAACCTCAGAGGTCAAAACACTTGAATAATAGCTTACTCAGAATCTCTGCTGTAAAGCACATAGAACAAGAAGTCCAAAAAGAAAGAAAAAAAAAATGAATTAAAAGAAACAAAACAAACAGAACAACAGAAAGCTGAACTAGCTGAGGTTAACGGATTTCTGTCAAATCTAATTTAGATATGTATTATAAGAAAGCTGAAAACGAAAGTTCTGTAGACCTTCAGGAATTTGGATTCTGATGAGAAATACACAAGATATTTAAATAATTCTCATTGTATTTCTGACAAATACACAGTTATCTCTTTAATTGTAAACACTTCAAATGTGTTTTAATATATGAACTTTTCTGATTTGTATTGGTCTGAAAAAATATCTGGTGCCTGGATGTCCAGATGAGATTTACTAAAACTCATATTTACATCTTTATATTCCTCAACAGCTGTTATCAAAATTAAAAAAAATAGTATAAAAGAGTTCATAAAAAAATCTTTTTCATTACATTTGAGAATATCCTTCCTCCTATTATTAAAAATGACAAGTTTTCTAAGAAATGGGAAACAAAAAGAGCAGTGGAAAAGCAGAAAGAATGAAAACTGCAGTGAGAGGGATCCAAATTATAGTCCAGAATAAAAGAGAAGACACACTGTATAGGAACTTTTAAAAAAAAACTTTTAAAACCTGCAACATTTATAGCATCACTATAGTAATCATAGTTTAAACAAGTAGGAAATACAAAAACATAATAAAGTAAGGCAAGCGTGGACTACTTTGCTTCAAATTGCTTCAACTAGGATCCCGAACAAGACAAACTCAGATGGATTTACATCATCTGTGTCCAATCTCACATTGTCACAGCACTACGAAATCAGTTCAGCATCTCAGATATTGAGATTCATCCCTGACAAGTTTGCTTACATAGACACAAGAAATAATTACTAATTTAGAAACAATCCCAAAGCAGCCAAGACTGTTCTGCACAAGCAGCTTTACATGAGAACTCCATGTTGCTGACCCTTCCCACCTCCCCAGCTTTTTGATCTCTGAGCAATAATGGATACAAGGATCAGCTGAAGTTCACTATTTTTATTTTTTTTGCCAGTTGAATTTATATTGTCTTCTAACATGACTTTTTTCCTTCTGTAATGAAAATCCAAATTGAAATTCTCTTTTGTGTTCAGCTAGTTTTTAATCTGTACTAATATTAATTATTTTCTATAACACCAAGAGTAACATGCAATAGTCATAAGGGGCAGAGAAACAGTAGATATTTTTTCAATTTTTTTCTCAGCTATACATATGAAGAGTATGTATGTTCCATTAAGAAAGAAGACAAGCTGCTGCTGTCTATTTTCTGTTAGAAAAAGCTATACAGACAGCTCTAAAAGAGTTTTTCTGGGCACTATTTGTTTTGAATAAGGAGAGTTTCAGATTACCAGGTAAGTTAAACATCACATCCCAGAATGCACAGCCCTTTTGGGTAAAAGAGGTAAATACTGTTGGGAGGGTTAAGCTTCAGATGGAAATGTAAGGGCAGTACACATCCTGCAGTCTGCTATGCAGAACCACACCAAGACGAGCTGCATAACCGAAATCTCAGACCAATGTTGCTTTCATAAGCTGTCATATGTTCTTTCTATCTGTTTGTACATTTTCCTTAAATTTGCTTAGTTTTTGCTTAATATGAAGGTTTCAAAATATTTTTAGAAATAGCCAAATAAGATACTTGGCACACAAAAAGTGATGTTTAAAAGGTATCCAATGTCATGACTACCCATTTCCATAAATCATACACGATTTGGTGATGCATCCATAACTGTTTAGTTAACATGACAACAAAGGATAGTTATTTCATGATTTATAATGAATGAAAGAGGAGAATCCCTGAAGGGGAATACTTACTGAGAATGGCAAACTTCAGCATGAGAAGAAAAGTGTTTAAAATTTCTTAAGACAGATATTTCTTAGTGCTATAATGTGTAACTGAGCATTTTGGGGTTCTTGGCAGGGCAGACACTTGCCTGAAAAGTGTGGAATAAGACTATGAAAGAGTCCTTTTCCAAGGAAATTTTATACAAGCATATCCTGATGCTATAAAAAGCAACAAAAGAGATGTAGCAGGCAGAAGAAACTTTCTTGAGAAACTGCAAAAGTAGATTAATCATTTAAAAGGACTATGCAAATCTAGGGCTTCAGAGAGGTAAGCAGACTGAAACAATGAAATGGTGCAATGGTGTCGTTGAGCAGAGCTGTATAGGGGAGGCAGAGGCAAGCATACAAGAAGGCAGCATTTCCACAAATGTTGTCCCTTAGATGTGTCAGTTTTTACTCAGAGACCACCACCCCTTTCTTTGTCACGAGGATCTAACATTTCTCTTCTAATTAAAGAAAGCAACACTTAACATGCTTTCACACATTCATAATATCAAAGATATACAGGTGGAAAGTTACATCACGAGTCTTCAATTGGCCACTAAAAGTAGAACTACCACCGGTCCTGGGTCAGGTTGGCATAGCTTGATCCAGCAGCAGCATGAATACCTTCAAGGGCAGAGATGCAAAAACCTCCTGGGTAACCTGTTTCAGTGTTGTGCTCCTCTCCAGGGAATAAACGTTTCTACTGGCCTGTTCTCTTCCACTCAGCCAACAGTTGGTCAAGCATGATGTGTGCTTGGGAAAGGCAAATGACTATTTGCATGAATGTGGGTTGCAGACATGCTCCATCATCTTTCCAGGGCCTGAGGAGGGTCTGATCACCTGAAGTTCTTCAGGTCAACCAAAGCTATGACTTTGGTCTCTGTTTTCATTCATTTGTGGACATAGAGAAACCAAATATGCAAAAATTGGCATTCTGATCATCATTCAAGGGAGAGAACTGGAATATGAAATGAAGCAGCAGTAATTTTATTTCCCCAAATTGAGCACTGAACAGTGGTATCAATTCCTTCCCCTTAAAATACTGAGGGAAAAGTTACAAATTTTCCTCTGACATCGTTGTATTTCCCACTGGTGTTTGTAACTTAGAAGTTAACATACCTTACATACCAGGACATCCTATATTTTACAGTTGCTATGGCAATTGCTAATTGGATATTGATTAGAAGAGTAAGTAGTGTTCTAAAAAAGCTATGCAATTAGCTACACAACCCTAAGGATATCTAGAATGGTATTAACATATGCACTTTCGCTTTGAAAAATTTCTGTATCATCATTGCTTTCAGGTTATCTAACACTTGCTGACTGAATCTAACCCATTTTCAAAGCTTTGCACCTCTGAGCAGACACATCCTGGTTTCCACATGCAGATCTGACACAAGCTGAACTACAGCAGCACAGAATTCAGTATTAATAAACAGGTTGGCCTTTCTGTGAAGATGCAAAGAAATGACATTATGGGACTATTAAACATATTTTGCTCTGGGCCATGCTGAGCTCTAAATAAGAAAATTTTCAAAGGAGTCAAGTGAAGCTCAGACTTTCCTCAAAATCAAGTGACTGGTGATTTGTAATTACTAAGTGCCTGCATCCCAGCCTTCCTAAAGCCAACAAGGGCATTTAAGTTTCTCTCCCCAGTTGATCTGGATTTGATCAGGAGAGGGGGAACATGGAAGAGAGAAGACCAAACTGCATTCAAGGCTATACAAATTCTCATCTACTGAGAAAAAGGACGTTTCACTAGTTTCAGTCTCAAGGTGAAAAAGGGCTTAGACCTGCAAGACTTCTCTTTGAGGATTTAGGGTAAAATGCTTGCCTTGCTACTCCAGCTTGCTACAACGCAATACCCAAACATCCATGATTCACTGAAAGCACAGCCTTACATAATTAAATAGTATTTTTCATTCCTAAATTGCATGTTTTTTACAGAGACAAAAACATTTATATAGTCTCAGTACATTACCTGAGAAATTACTGTTATAACTGCATATGCAAGGAGGTATCTGAGATAATTATGATTTCAGTGATAGATATTGGCTAGATTGCAGTGTTTTTACAGTTTGAAAGACTTTATTCAGCATTGCACAGTTTATTAATCGACTTTGATAGTTAAATTTGCATAACATTTTGAACTGTTTAGTAAACCAGTTTCCAGTTTTCAGTTTATCTGTTGGATTGTTATTTGTACTTTTATAAAGAGAGATACATCAGATTTCTTATGGGATTTCTAAGCACTCAGTATTACAAACTGCAAAATCTACTGCACAGGATACATTATGGTCATTGGAAAACGCCTATATATTTTAAAAATTAATATTAATCCAGACTTTCAAAAAATCTGCTTATAGTGTTACTTCTCTAGATCTATGCTAAACTGAGTGGGAAGCTAGTGATTAGTAATGAAATCATAACAGATTTGAGGAGCTCAGAACACCTTCATCTCTGTTGTATTGTTTTATACATGATTATTTGGGTATTGTACAAACAGTATATACTATACTTTCTAAAACCACATGATTTGTTCTAAAGCAAAGATGCTATGTATAGAGAAACATATATTATTTATTTACCGCCTTTAAATTCCACAGGAAATCTGTTATTAAATCCAGTTTAATTTACACTATAGTTTTCAGATTATAATATGGAAAGCTAGTAACTAAAGCCAAAACTAAAGTAACTAAAAGTAGTAAATTATCTGTAATTCATGAGGCAGTATATTTTCCTTTACAAAAAAATCCCCCAAACAAAAGAAAAACAAAATAAAAAGATAACCCACAAAAACGCCAGTCAAAACTGTGTCTATCATTGTGGAATAATAACATTAGTCTTCTAATCTTCTGAAAAGTACTGACAAGTGAGATAAAGAAAATGAAGTACTATTCTTTCTAAAAATTTAAGTGAGTGGTTCTTTAAAGTATGATCCTCAAAATACAGTGCGCAAAGTTACCAGTCTCTTTTGCTAAAAGAGAAAATAATTGTAATCTTTCTTTATTTGATCAATATTTTTTCTTCTATTATCAGATAACATTTTATTACCTATTTCCACTGGTAAATGTAGGCATTAGACTAATGCCATTTAACTTGCTGGGAATGTTGGCGATGCCTCCAACAGGGCTACCTAGACTAAGCAGGAAATAAAAACACAAGTAGTATAAAAGGTAGTTTTACTTTAGTCCATATTAAATACTGATCTAATAAAGATGATCTGCAACTTACTTGTCTGTACAATTAAACCAAGGTATTTACTATACCTACTGCATTTTAATCATTTAAAGATAGTATATACCATTTAGAAAAGAAAACTTTATGGAAAGAAATCTAACTATAGTGTGGGAAAACATTATCTATTCTGTTTCTCCAGGGTAAAAAAATGCAAAGGCATTTTTTAAAGTTACTTTCAAACTACCTTCCTTGCTTCATAAAATGCCACTGGCAAAAATAATGCTGCTTTTATAATGTAACTGTGGTGACATATTTGTAAAGCAGCATGTAAGCACTCATAAAAGGGTAATGACTTCCTTAAGTGATAATAAAATAAGCTTTCATGTAGAGATACACTGAAGTGCTACTGTTCATGTGCAACAGTAGTAGCATTACCTATTTATTTCTTATCTTCTGCAACTCACGTTTTACAAGGTAGGAAGGGTTTGTGCCTCCTTGGTTCAAGCCAGTTTGGGACACCATAGGTACATCTACACTACCATTTTACTTCAGCTCAAAAATGTAATTTGGAAGCAAATCTTAGCATCAGTATATCTAACCCTAGAAAATGGCCCCAAGATATTGTGAATGCTCTTACAGCATGTGTGCCAGGTTTCTTTTGGATTAAATTAAACTGGAAGATACAGTCTTGGAAAGCATCTGAAGTGGTGTAATCACATGGGACCATACTAGCAACTTGCAAGTAAAGCTTCTAAAACATGTACAGTTTGAAGGGTGGCAACATAAAAAGCTAAAAAAAAAAAGTAATTCGCTTTTGTTGCTAACTCAGTTTCTGTATTCTGCAGCCTGGATAATGTCATTAACTCAGTCTTCTTGGTGACGAGAATGCTTTGGGGAGAGCATGGCACCAGCTGAGTACCTGCAGAAACCACTGTGGGATTTTCACCCCTCCAGCCAGAAGTCGGCAAAGAAACCTGTGCTTTTTCATTGATTTCTTATGGGAATGTTACTTATTGATTCATGCAAGTATATGAGGGTGTGTTATGTGAATTAAGTGAAGAAAATGTCTAGAGCATGCCTCATCTCTAGATGGTTGACTGTTTTTTAAAATAGTTTATAATCACCGAAAGCAAGATACTCATGGCCACAAGCAGAGACACCCCAGGTCAGGACTTTCAGTCCTTCAGGGTAGACTTAAAGCACATACATGGTTGCACACAAAGGTAGCACAAAATTAGTAGAATTAGATGAAATAGACAAAATAAATATGTGTGGAGATTAAATTGCAACAAGGGGACCACATCCTTTATCTTCGTTGCCCTCTTTTGGAACAAGGAAATTCACAAATCTCAGGGTGAAGTGCTCTCGTCTGAGTAGATCTGGCTGTGGAATGACCTTTTTAGAGGAAATGAGTATACGAAGAAATTAACTTATTGATAAAGGCTTCATACTCCTAGCTGATAAATTTTGAAAATAATATCTCTACTACTAATTTTCAAATGTTCTAACCCCTGAGAAATGCCTCCTACACTCTCGTAATGGTAAACAGTGCCTCTAAGTACCTTTCAGGTCAACACACTTTACTCATAAGGAAGTCACAAGTAATAATAATAGCTGTGATACAGAACTTAAAGTTTAAATGAACATTATAAATACACTGAATGTACTTGATTTAAAGTTTTGAACAAAATATTTCATTTGAAAGAGGTATCTGATAAACAAAAGCTTTAAAGAAAACATCATGGTTCCAGTGGCATTTCAGTGGAAGTTTTCTATGTCCCACGTGGAATTTGTGGGTAAAATGAGACTCATTCACTTTACTATAGTCATCTGGCTGGGAAGAATCAACTGTTTAATCATTTCAGAAATTTTTTTCCCATCCTCTCTGTAAATATGTGAGCATGCACATCTGTTTATACATTTATGTGTAAAAGAGAGGCTGAAAGAACTAGGGAAGGACGTAACAGTTCTTCTGTATCACACATCAAGAAAAAAAACAAAAACCTTTTGAAAGTGAAAGGCAAGCATGCCACCCTCTCCCTCTATTTTCTCACCTGCTCTACACACCATTATCTCAGTTAACTTCCCTGAAGACTTCAAGACTGACTCCCTTCTCAGGCCAGTTAAGACCAGGTCTTACAACAAACAAGTGTGCGCTAAATGCTCTTTGCTAAAATCTATCTCTCTCCCACTTGAGTCAATAAATAATTAACAGCTCACACAACATGCAATGTCCCATGAAAGGAGAGTGAAAAAACACAAAACTGGGGTGGTCAACAACTTTGCAGAGGTGACATGCCTCAGGGGACTTTCAAGATGGAGATTCAAAAACTCTGTACCAATTAAACTAAATGTGAGTTGTTCACATTACACAGAATAATGATATCAATGTTATCTAATGCCCACACTGATCATCCATGAGTTCATTTAAACTTTTCAAGTCTTAGTTTCCCTCTTCTGATAATGGGACTAGCAACAGCCTAAACACTTTATTGAGGATCCTTTCTGCTACACTGCTCCAAACACAAGGTAGAAATAGGAAAATATTGTCTCTATAACAAGTCATTTATACAGAAGAAACAGGAGTGTGACTAAATGAGCGAGCCAGAAAAGAAGGACATGCCATGGTTTAACCTGAGAAGGAAACAGACTTCCACGCTTAAGAAGGACAGGAACCAAAATGGGCAAAGGAAAAAAGAGAATGACTGTACTAACCTAAGTGATAAAGCCATCATCAGCTGAAAATTTAAAAATCAAATAATTGGACATGCCTGCATGCTGGCATTCCTCAGAGAAGGCAGACAATGGATTTTTCCTACTAATTTTAATATTCTACTTTCTCCATAAAATGTGAAATACAGAGTGAAATATAAAGTGCAAACTCAGCACTGAGAATGAACATGAACTGAGAGATAAATCTCCAGATACATCAAGCTAACAATATATATAAAAAATAACCATCAGGTTTAAAGATCCCTTTGTGTTCCTCCAATTCTAAAGGTCTCCAGTGCAAATTCAAGACTTTAGACTTCAGAACTTGGTCATATGAAATAATTTTGGACATGATGAAAGAAGGATTTGGCTGTTCTTCTAGCTTCTAGCTCTAGCCCATAATGTTGACATTTTTCAAAGGAATCTGTGTTGTGCAACACATATCCGATTAATGTAGCGGTGTATGTTTGTTTGTTTGTTTTTCCTAAAATCCACCCTCCTAATCATAGACAGAGGGGAGCAGAACACAGGTAAATACCTTCTCTCAAGATACAGGATATAGTAGCATGAGTATCAATAATTTTAAACTCATTTGAGTACCAACACTAAGGCTGCAATTCTTACTACTCTGTTGGCTACTGTGCAGCACTCCTGTGGCACAAAGCAGCTACAGCACTGATTTAACCAGCCAGTGCAGTATTTTTCCCACTGGGATAAGATTTAATTAGTGTTATAATTTAACTAAGGGGCTTAGACTACAGCAAATAAAGTAAGAGTACACCTTTCCTTGACATTTCTGGATAGGGAAACCCTGGGGAAGTGTCAAATGAAGAAAAAAACACAAACAGGTAAAATAGATGTAAAAAGGCGTTCAAAAGCAGTTTCATTTAAAATTGCCAAAGCTTCTGGGTTTATCAGGTTTTCAGCTATTTTAGAGCCAACTTCAAAAAAATAATAATAAAAATTAAAGTTTTCACTATGCTAGATTTACATACTTTTCTGTTTGCCATCTGCAACCTATTATAGTCTCTCTGTGTGGTCCTTACTGAAATACAGCCTCTAATGAAGAAAAAGAACAACGCTTCTCTTGTCCAGATTTTCCAGGACATGTGCACACTTCTAATCCCTTGGCATAGAAGCCCCTATGCAAGTCCAATGCCCCTTCATACAGATTATAGCTTTAAACCTTCTCCTGAACCAGATGGCTTTTAAAAAAAATAGATTGCAGGTAGGATAGGGGAGGGATGATCTCCAGACCTCAGAAGGTCAGTTTTAGTTTTGTCTTTGGTGCTTAAAAAACACAGACACACAAACAGATCCTGCAGTGAAGTTGGATCCTGGATTTCTAGTAACAGGCCAGTTTCCAGAAGCTCAACTTGCTGCAAAAGAAAGAAAGGGGAAAAGAAAAAAAGAAAAGAAAAGAAAAGAAAAGAAAAGAAAAGAAAAGAAAAGAAAAGAAAAGAAAAGAAAAGAAAAGAAAAGAAAAGAAAAGAAAAGAAAAGAAAAGAAAAGAAAAGAAAAGAAAAGAAAAGAAAAAAGAAAAGAAAAGAAAAGAAAAAAGAAAAGAAAATAAAAGAGAAAAGAAAAGAAAAGAAAAGAAAAGACAAGACAAGAAAAGAAAAGACAAGACAAGAAAAGAAAAGAAAAGAAAAGATAAAAGAAAAAAGAAAAGACAAGAAAAGAAAAGTAAACACAAACCCACCCCCCCAACAACAACAACAAAAAACATCACAAAAAAACATAACTCACAATGATAACTACTTCTGACAAAGGACAAGTTTTGAAAATCACCACTTCTTACAAACCAATGTGTGGCATGTTTCTCTTAGCAAAAACAAGTATACAGTTTGTTTTTGGTATTAGTATTATGAAAAATAAGTTATTTTGGAGTGACAGAGTCACAACTACGATTGCAATAAAATTTCACAAAAATAGCTGTCCCTAGAGATTCAGCCACCGAACACAGATATTGTGTGCCACATAAACTTCTCCGCAATTCTTTCAACAATTTCTTATCCTGTAGCAAAGCTGTAAAGGTCAGATTTGGATCTAGAGTCTCCATAATAAAGGAGGATCCAGCCTGGTTTCACTATTTAAAATTGTTTCATAGCTCTCTTTTGCATCCGTCTGTGAACTTCCCAAAGATGCATGTAGATGAATGAGGCTGCACTACCCCTGAGCCTGCTCCCACTGGAAGGGGAAAGCTGTGATAAAGTTACTTTAACAAGTGAGAGCATCATCCCAGACACAGCCCTCAGGTGCTCTCTAGGCAATTCATGCTGCTTACAGTTATGGAAGAGTGGCCTGAAAAGGCTGTTTTTCAGCTTCTCATTTTAACCATTAAAGTTTCATCTCACAACAAGTTTCTCAATAACTATATACTCCACCAGGATCTTACTAGATACTTGTGCAATAAATTGAAAGTATACTGTTGCAGCCAAATCTCTGAAAGTCTACTAGCTTTTCAATTAAAAGTATGCAGTATTAAGCATGTCTATGTGAAAAGTACTTTTTAAAAGTTCTACGTAATTATGAATTACAGAAACTTATTTTTATTAAAAAAAACAAACAAAAAAACCAACACACCAGTCGTTGCACCCCGAGAGAATACATGAAATTCTCTGAGAAGCAGCACAGAGCCAAGAAAACAGCTAAAGGGAACAGCTGGCAGGTGCCTATTGAAAATGAACATTGAGGTTCCAAGTCTTGGAATTTTTGTTTCAGTAGCATGCAGTAGAGATCAGGGAAACTCCTGCTGCAGAAAGTACATTAACTTTGGAACCACTTTTGTTTAGGACAACCTACTATATGCATTTGTAGGGTGTTCTGACACCTAGAGAAATGCAGAGGGAAGAATCTCAACTGTTCAGTCTTCATTAAGAAGCTTCATGCTTGAAAAATAATCAAAAGTGCCACAAGAGAATCTACCCTACAGTAAGGTAAACATGAATGCACTTTACTAGTATTTGCACATCCTAAAGTGTACACAGACTTCTTATCTCAACAAACCTAACAAAATGCTGTTCTAGTAATGGGCTTCAAGCCCGTGAATTTTTTCACGATATGGAATAAGCCACTTAACTGTGCAGGACCAAAAAAGCAACTATATGATCCTTCTTTTAAGCCTCTCTTATCTTTTGAAATAAATTATACAAAATAAAGTGTTTTATCTCAGAATTAAAAATAAAGGAAATCCAGAATGGATCGCACAGCCATTGTAGAAGCTTCACAGGACACATACTTCAATAGATTGGAAAAAGTGTGAATATGTCTGGTTTTCAGTAAAAAATTACCCATGGAGGTTCGTGTTCTTCCTGTGTAAATTTCATACATGTGTTTGTTAAAAACACAACATTACTTAATAAAACCCAAGAAAAACATAGATGACTACCAAACATCGAACAAGGTGGCTTAGAAGGTAATAGTATTTTACTCTGAGCCATCTTTGTTACAAACCAGAAGCTTCTAAAACTTTCATTCATGCCAAAAAACTTTAGAGTGAACATGAAAGGAGGGAGGAGGTAATCAAAACAGCCAGATTGGGAGACTTGCAAAGTGTTTAATTTACATGTCTTAAAGCTAATTAATTAATTGTATATATATAAAAAAACCCCAACAACCCCCCACAATTCTATAAACGTTTTTAAATCTCTTTCATTAAATATCAAATACATTGAATTGCTTCATACAAAGAAGTTTGTGGGAATACAACATAGCAATGACAAAATATTCTGTTAAAGGTGAGAACATGATGCTGGACGGGAATAACCAAGATCGGAGACCTGGTCTTCTGAACATGAAGGCTATGTGCATTTAGGGGCCTCTTCTGTTTACAATCAATGGCATGTCAAGCTGCATATCAAATGAGAAGAGCTGAAGCTGAAAGACAGAAACTGTAACAAGAATACAGCTTTAGCCGAAGAATAAAACATGCACTATTAAGACTCTGAAAAAAATATAGCTCAGCCTATCCATCTTTTTTCCCACCCTTTTTCTAAAATTAAGCTATATTTTATCCACACACAGTACATTGCATTAATTTTGCTAATTCCTAATCCTAGGAGAGAAACTATTATAGCCTGTAACATTGAAAATGTGTCCCGGTTGTTAGATTTTCGTTCCATCAGATATGTTTTACATCTACATATATAAAACATAAACCACAGTTATTGATAATGAATCCAATATATGTTTTACCAGTAGATAATAATAATAATGACACACTCTTGTATTATCAAGTAAGAAATATCTATTGTGTAGCTGCCTTTTATTTTAAAGACTATTAAAGTCAAGCAGAAATTTAATGGCTTTAGGAAAAGCTTTATTCCAGTCTGCAAACTGCTGTTTTGTAAATTAAACATGCACATGTGTTATTCTGATGAACTGACTTTTCTAAATCCTTTAAAAGTATATTGAATTCGCATTTTGAAGTTTATCTAATCTTTTATAGTACCTAAAAGAAGCATGCAATGTAAAATGTGTGACTGGGATTTACTTCACTAACCCACTTATGTTAAACATATCTTTTCTCATCAAATCCTATATGTTTTACATGCATCAAAAAATAATTACAGCAACATATTAATATCGCTAAGAGACTTGATATAGGCACTCGGAGGAATAGCATTACAGCCATAATTCAGATCTTGTTATCTTTGGGAAAAAAATAGATATTGTTACAGCAGTAAAAGTATACAGTATGTGTCTAATCAAGAGATGAATTTTAAATAAATCCCTTAAGAGGTCTCAAACATAATGAACTTAATGAAAATTAACACAGTGTGAAACAGAGCAGAAATGGAATCATGGACAGCATAAATCAGTGCTCAGACTGGAAGTTCTTAAAAGCTCATATTATAATTTTGAAAACAATTATCTTAAGAGGTCTTAATAACGAAAAAGCAATAAAGCTATTATAGCCATCCTCTGGAGTGCTCCACTTCACCTTGTTATTAAATTGTTAAAACACAAATAATGTGCTTCGGGTTGGATGACCTCCATATTTGTTAACATGAACTCTCTCTGTTTTCAAGCAAGGTCACCAAACAGGACTCAATCTAGGAGCAAAAAGGTTAAGTAACTTGAACAACATGTTCCAATATAATTTCATCAAGGTAAGGATCAAAATCAATTGTGAGAGATAAGAGAAAATAGATTTTTCCCCTTTTCATCATAATTCTGATTACTATTGACTGATTTTAATATAGCAACTGTCAGGTGGCATATTATTGTTAGTGACCTGTTACTCTAGTTGCTTCCTGCTTATGGAGCAGATTAAGGGGAGGACACTCTTGAATAAAACAACCAAAGACTGCACACTATTTCACCTACCTGCCTGGGAATTTTTACTTGCAATAAGCAAGTTTAAGCAGAGTTTATCACCCTTCATAAACCATTTTGAAAACAGCTTCACTCTGCATTTCTTTTAAAGAAATAGTAAAGACGGTGTAATTTCCACTTTTAACATTTTTTTGACTTTTTTGTCAAAACTGTCCTTACAAAAGATGGCACCAGCTTTCTATATTAAAAAGTAGCTAAAGTGGAGTGGGATATGAAATTTACATTCCTTGTATGAGACTCATTTTTTACTTCTCCCGGTAATACTTGATAAGGCTAAAATCATACCAGTATCACCTGCTCACTGTGTTTATTAAAATATGAACAAAATAATAGAACAAACCACCTTATCAAGGCAGTCATGTAGTGATTTGACCCCAAGGAGCCTTGATATTATTGATTTGCAGGAAGCATATCTGGAATGAAGAACTAACTCCATCTTCTTGTACTTCGCACCTTGATCTGAATGAAGAAACTACCTGTGAGGGGCTGTTAAGTCCCAGTTACGTCTGCTGGGATTTGTGGGTGTGGAATACATTTTGTTTCACCTTACCATAGAGATTTCAAAGGACAGTTTGTTTTCTTTAACTCTCAGTCTGAAAAAAAAAACAAACCAACACATCCTTACAGTCATGCAGGGATCCACTGAAGCCAGGGCTCCTGGAAGCGTTTGCAGGATTAAATTCTTTAGTGTGTGAGAAAACCTTGTACATGACTTAAATTCTACTAAACATCTCAAGCAGACTGTTCCCTGGAATATTTAAATGAAGGAAAGAAAAAGTTTGGGGGCTTCTTGATTATATCTGCGATATAAGGAAAAAAATCTATGATATTTAGCCTAAATTACCACATGAAGCACTCTGGCGGCACCTTCTTAGACATGGACATCTCCCTCAAAACACCTGCATTTTTTGAGCCTTTCTATTGTCTTCCCACAGCTGCGTTTCCTAAGGGGCCCAAGCAGATTTATTCTGTCTTTTGAACCCCCAAAACTATTAAAGCCCCTGTTTGTCCCTCCTTACAAAAGCACAGTTGCCTGAACTTCAGTCTGTTGGACACTTTTTGTCTCTTACCCCTTAGGAGACTTCCGCCTCTGATACCTGACAGCAATAAGTTTCACTATTGAAAACAGAATTTACATTGTTAAATCTTTCATCAAGTATTTTGCTGTTCTGCTTTTAAAAGGG
>NC_137586.1:79298894-79328894 GCF_963210335.1 Falco punctatus
GTGGTGGGCTTGGCAGCGCTGGGTAAAGGGTTGGACTTAATGGTCTTAAGTGTGTTTTCCAAACTAAGTGATTCTATGATCCTATCTAAAATACCATAAATTGACATTGTTTAACACTTACCATTTGTATCTTTCCTTAGAGCAAAGCAACTAAGACACATGTGTGTAATGCTGTGTTACACGTCCACTCGCATTTAAAAAACATGTACAGAACTATTCCTTGTGTTCTTTTTCCTTTGCTTCATTTGTAACCTCTACACCTTGTTGTGCTACACCTGATAGTTTCAGGTCTCAAAGATTTTTATAAGGAAAGTGCAATCCTTACTCTTTGGTTGGGGAGGGAGAGGCACTCAGAGGCAGACTAACACACAGGCTGAGAGCAGCACCAACCTTTGGGTCTGATTCTGATCTCATGCTCCATCTTGTAAGCCACACCAATGACTGTGTCTGAATTACCAAGAACCGCAAGGCAATTTCATATCCATGCAATGAAACCATCCTGAAGACCTCATGTTCACCCTGTTCAGGCTTGGGGGGCTTTGTATCAGACTTACTCTAGTCTGGGTCCTATGCACTAAATACCAGTAGTGGTTGGAGTGCTCAGAAGGAGCATATCTAGTTTATTTCCACCCAGTCAAGTTCTAGCCCTTACCTGTGAACCAAAGCTCTGTACATAGCAATGACCATGAGGTTCACTGGGAAAGTGCAGTATGTGTTTGACCTATATACTCACAAATATGCACCCTTTCTACCAAAGAAATGTGAGGAGTGCACACACACTATATCCTTATCTCCAACAGCTTTTTTACACAACATAGCAGTGATACTGAAGAATACACAGCCAAGTATTTGTGTGCATTACTGTAAGGTAATGAATTGAACTTTCAGTTCCACACATGTTATTTAGTCCCTTCATCATTTATATATTTCTTTCCTATCAAATTTTGGAGCTCTACAGATATTTAATTCACAGCCAAAAGCCACTGAATCAACCTAAATAGAAATAAAAATTCAGTATTCCATGCTAAGAAATCAAAGGGCAAGTTGTAAATAATAACTATTTTGTTTATTTTTTCTTGTTAAATTTTTGGGTGAATGAAATAAACAAAACATAATTTTTGCTACAGTCATAATAGGTTGTCAAAGACAAGTGATGTGAAGTACCTAAGATCTTCCATACTGTGTTGTTTTCTCAGCTTTAACATTTATAACTTTCTATTCCTGTTTTACCCATGTGCTCTATTCCAGCTTCTTCCCCCACCCCATCACACCTCTCTGATTCCAGAAGTCCCTTCTAATCTCAACAGTCACATCACACTAGAAGTTGCACAGAAGATATTAGCGTAATTGTTTCATAGCAATTATTCTTTTTCTTTTTAAGTGGTATTCCATCACTGGTCTGAGGCATAATTCAGAGCATTTTGTTATCTATAGGAGCTGAAATGTATACATTTCCAAGAGTACTACTATTTAATTCTTGAGATATCAAATGCCGTCCAATCTGCAGACAATGTCAGACTCAGTCTGTTTCAGGTTTTCTAACAAATTTTCAGCTATGGGACTGACTGACTTTGGTCACTAATGAATTGTAGCCACATAATCCACAGAAGAACACAGAGTATCACAGGTGATGCCAAGCTTATGAAACCTGTGTACCAAAGAAAAAAGGATGAAGGACTAGAAGAAAATCCTAGAAGTTTAGTTCCTGAGGCTGTAAACTATGGACTGGTGACACAAGCAAAACTCAGGAGGATTTTGTAGATGTAATCAGAAACTCATTTTTTTATGTAGAGTTCTGGTGGGTTATGGGGTTGGCTATAAAGTGAGAACACAGATTTAAATAGGAATTGGATTTTTCATTTAAGTAGACTATTCATTTATTTGAGCTTCCAGTGTTCATGCAGGAAACAAGCTTTTCACTTCTGCACAATACACAGAGTTTATGATGGTCCCTTAAATAATCAAAAGAAATTACACAACTAAAATAAGAATCTTAACACTGGGGGAAAGGTCATTGGGGTAGAGATAAATCTGGGTCTTGTGTGTAGAGATGGTAATTAAAACCGTGAAAACAGATGAGGTTGTTGAGAGGAACATATAAAAGGTTGCAAATCAACACGGCCACACAACCTTCATGACCTTCTCTCAATGCTAAGCAAGCTGCTGCAGAAATCAGTGTTTTCAAGTTTCTGTAGTGCCACCAAAACATATGCCTGTTATTATGAAAAGAAAGAAGTTTTACTGTTTCTACATTCACACAATCATATACCACCACCGATCCTGGGGAGAGGGGGGGGGGGGGGCGGGGGGGGGGGGGGGGGGAGGAGGGCTACATGATAGGAATATGACATTAAATCCAGTGCAATAATTGTGATTAGAGAAAGATAAAGAAATGTGGAGACACTGAAGCAGACCTTTGACCTGCTCTTAAGACTTGCCAAAACTATTGCAGTGCTCTGGAGCAAGAAAAGAAAAAATACTGTACATTTAAGAGGCTGAAGTGGCTCAGCAGATGAGCACCAGAGCCATAAAAGGGGAGGCAGAAGAACTGGCCAGCAGCTAAGATATTGTGGTCAGATGTAAGCCTGCAATGAAGTCACCTTAGGCTGTGGTGGGGCATAGTCTCCCTAATGATTACTCAGCATCAAGCTGTCTATGACTGTATCTTGCCCTTTTTAGCTGCTCCAGCTTGCTCTCCTGCAATTTGTTTTAAGTAAATTAGGTCACTGTAAATAGTTCCCATGACTCTTCCTTCTCTGCATCACTTCTGGAGATGCTGACTTCTCTCAAACACTGGTCTGGGGCAGGCTTCATAGGATACTGGTTAGAAAAGTATTGATTTATGGCTGGGGAATTCTGTCAGATATGTAAGTGCAGTTTTTGATGCTTTTTGGCATCCCTTTCCTCCACATACGTCTGATGCCCGCTCCTTCCACGTACACACAAAGTGAGGATATCTCAGCCTTTGGTAGAGGGCTCCCTTTATCTTTAAGAATGTTGTAGGAATGTGAAAGAAAACAGAAAAGTCCAATTATTATTGGGGCTTTTCTGATAAAAAAATAATTAAAAAATCTTCATTGAAACAACACTATGAGAACAATATTTGGGCCTCATCTAAGGTTAAGCTTTCATCAGACAACAAAGGAACACACAATTCAGTAAGATGTGCGGAACATCTATAAACTAAGAAATGAAGAATCTCAGCTAGCTGACTTGCCTTAGTTCCTTTATAACGTTTTTCTCTTTGTTAGATATTTATTTTCTTAAAAGCCAATAGGGAATTATTCTAGGTTTTAATTAAAATTTCAGTATTGAAAAAACCCAAACAAAACCAAATCCAAAAAAATCTGAGAACAAGGACAAATCAATGATGATTTTTCTTAACCATTGTTACTGGGAAAATGTTACATTTTCTTCAGCACCTGTAAAAGTTTGGTTGGGACAGAAGTGTAAAAACTATTTGAAAAAGATTTTAATAACTATTTTTTAAGCTTAAAATTCTCTGGAATATTTAAATGTTAGACACTTGATTATGTCTTTAAGGAGGGAAATGAGGAGCAGCCCAGGTAAACAGTGGGTAATAGAAAAATGAATGCTACCTCTGGACAAAAGCCTTCTTTTAAAGGAAAATCAGGGCATTGTACTGTGCAGGAAACATCAGGTGAGCGTGCAAAGACCAGAAAGCTGAGGTAAGAAGAAAATAGCATGGACAACTGATGCAGGTGCCACCTTACAGTCCCACAAGTATCTGAGTTTGGATGCTGAAGTTCTGAATGGGGAGCACTCTGAAGCAGGAAGAGAAGGAAAGACTCAAAAATAGCAATCAGAAATAAAAAATATGTGGTGTGGTCATTCAAATGCATAAGAGACTTTCAAAAAGTGGAGTCTGGAGGTTCAAAGTCAGGGACTACTAAGGGAAGAAGTGATAAAACAGAGTATTGTCTAAGTTAGGGGAAGTTATATTTACTTAATGATAACCTTCCCAGAGAAACTTCATGTCAGGGCTGCGTTAGTTCCCATCCTCCTGATTGATAAATTCTGAAGCTCTGCAGCATGGATTAGTTGGAAATGTATGTCCTTGCCCAAATTTTTCAAATCAAAAAGCCAGCTTGAAGTTTTGGAGTCACACAATGCAATAGCTCTACAAAAGCCAGGAAGTTTTCACCACTTAAAAAATAACATATATTAGTTAGTAATAATATCCTAACCATTCTATAAATACTGATCTTATTCCAGTGTTACTGCTTTTGATGGGAATAATAATGAAAAAAATGTTTACAGTTCCCATAATATGAGGTTATCCATTTCAATGAAAAAAACCTCTGTGTTCACCAAACCTTGAGTACTTCTCTAACTTAAGTACTACAGAGTAGTATTGTTGACAAAATAGGTTTTCTTTATTATGTGAATATGTTCCTGTTGTAGTGAATATTTCAGAAACTAGAAAGCTATTCCTATTCACATAACTTACAAACTGAAAGAAAAAATATGTTTCTGATGCTTCTCCATGTGCAAGAAGATAATTTGCTTTGGTTATTGAAACCTAATTAGAAAACCACATTTTTTTAAATTTCATTTCAGAAGGTCCTACATGTCAGAAGTAAGGAGGGGGGTCAGCTGAATTGTTACCTGGAACTGTGGGAGGCAGACTTTGGCTTGTTTAGGAGCTTCGTTGCCAGAGTCCTTCGAGAGGCAGTCCTGAAGAGCAAAGCAGTCCAGAAATGCTGGACATCTTTCAGGAAGGAACTCTTGAAGGTGCAGCACCAGGCCATCCCCATGTGTCAAAATGTGAGACAGCAGAGAGGAAAACCAACCTGGCTGAACAGAGAGCTTTGGCTGGAAATCAGGGAAGAAAGGAGAGGTTATGACCTTTGGAAGAAGGGACAGGTGACTCTGGAGGACTACAAGGATGCTGTGAGGTTATGCTGGGAGAAAATTAGAAGGGCCGAAGCACAACTAAAATTAATCTTGCTACTGCCATAAAAGACAATATAAATGTTTCTATAAATACATTCCCAACAAGAGGTAGGCTAAGGAGAATCTTCACCCTTTACTGGATGTGGAGAAAAACATAGTGACAAAGGATGACAAATAGTCTAATGTACTTAACGCCTTCTTTGCCTCAGTCTTTAATAGTAAGAACAGTTGTCCTCTGGGTACCCAGCTCCCTAAGCTGGAAGGCAGCGATATGGAGCAGAATGAAGCCCCTGTAATCCAAGGGGAAATGGTCAGCAACCCCTTAGACACACACAAGCCTATGGGGCCAGATGGGATCCACCCAAGGGTACTGAGGGAGCTGGTGGAAGTGCTCACTGAGCCACTTTCCATCACTTACCAGCAGCCCCGGCTAACTGGGGAAGTCCCAGCAGGGTGGGGGGTGGCCAATGTGACAAACATGGACAAGAAGGGCAGGAAGGAGGCAGTGGGGCACTACAGCCCTGCCAGCCCGACCTCGGTGCCAGGGGAGGTTGTGGAGCAGCTCGTCCTGAGCATCATCGCGTGGCACGTGCAGGACAAGCGGGGGATCAGTCCCCGCCAGCCCGGGGCTGTGAAAGGCAGGGCCCGACTGACCGGCCCGATCTCCTTCTGTGAGCAGCTGCAGGCCTGGGCCGGGGGAAAAGGGCCTGGGGGGGCTGGGCAGCAGCCTGGGGGGGCTGGGCGTGAGCCCCCGGCGTGCCCAGGGGGCCGAGGCGGCCAGCAGCGCCCTGGCCGGTGTCAGCAGCAGCGTGGCCAGCAGGGCCAGGCAGTGCCCGTCCCCCTGCGCGGGGCACTGGTGCGGCCGCCCCTCGGGCCCTGGGCTCAGGGCTGGGCCCCTCGCTGCAGGAGGGACGCGGAGGGGCTGGAGCGTGTCCAGGGACGGGCAGGGGGCTGGGGCAGGGGCTGGGGCACCGGGCCTGGGGGGGCGGCTGGGGGGCTGGGGGGGGCAGCCTGGGCAGGAGGGGGCTCAGGGGGGACCTGGTCGCTCCCTACAGCTGCCTGGCAGGGGCTGCGGGCAGGTGTAACTGTACTTACTTCTGTAAGTAGAAAGGAGAAGAAGTAAGAAGTGATATGACAAAAGGAAAGGGCCTCAAGTTGTGCTAGGGGAGGTTTACATTGGATATTAGGAAAAATTTCTTCATGGAAAGGGTGGTCAAGCACTGGAACAGGCTGCCCGGGGAGGTGCTGGAGTCACCACCCTGGAGGTACTTAAAAGATGCATAGATGTGGCACTTAGGGACATGGTTTATGGTGGGCTTGGCAGTGTTAAGTTTAGGGTTGGACTCGATCTTAAGGATCTTTTCCAACCTAAACAATTCTATGATTCTACAGAAGTTATCCTTAAATGTCTTACTGAACGTCTTATGGTCCTTATTAAAAGAACAGAATAAGATCAACACGCACTTTCACCTGGCATGAAATTGCTTTTAAAATAACGCTTCAACACAAGGTTCAATATACAGGGAAATATACTTCACATACTTCATTGAGATGAGAAAATTCAAGGTTATTCTTGTTGCTTTGCTGTACAGTTGATTATATCTTAGTTTACAATACAGAGATTAGGCTTTAAGTGACAGCCAAACATATCTATGGTTATGTGTTAAAAGCTCACTATAAATTACTAATGCATTGTGGATGAAAATTAAGTTACTATGTCTACAGTTCAGTGATGAAGGTGTGGTTCAGATTAAAACTGTGTGACTTTTACAACACAGGACAAAACGACTTGCTCAATTTTTTGCTATTTTTAAGTATGTGCTTACTTAGTTCTGATTGTGTTTTGTAAATTTTTTACTTTTTCTGAGTAAACCAGAATGCACAGCCTCTGAAGCAGGAGCAAACACAGTCTAAGCTAACACTGTGGTCATGGTCAGATAAAAGATACTTGGTAGATGCCTTTATTTTACATTCCTAAGAACATAACAGATTTTATTTCTGTATGTGTATATAAGAAAAACATAAAGAGGTATTAGGATGTTTCAAGGGAATATAAATCAGATACCTAACTCGTGATCATGAATTTGATCATCTCTTACTCTTCATCTCACTGCAAATCATGGTTGCACTTTGTGGTCAACTGAAACGTAATTCCTTTTCCACCATGGATGGTAAACTTCTACCACTTATTTCTGGTTCTATGTGGAATGGAGTAAACACCATAGTCACTGCCACTGCAGGAGTTTTCTTCTTCTTTCACATCCAAGTATTCACATTGGTAGAACTGTTAAAATATTGAAGAACTAATTTTAAGTAGGCACTCTCAGGACTAAAGCTTGGAGATAGTACTGGAAACTTGTGAGTCACACATACTTTTCTGTGCTTTGGAAAATGACTATTTTTTTCATTATATTTCAGCTGAATTTTTTTAAGTGTAGTGGTGAATTTGAATTTGTGTGCCTAAACTTTACATGCTAACTTTATACTTCTTTGCATTACCCGTATTTCCCCCATCTGTTCAAAAAGAAAAAGAAGGAAAAAAATAAAAAGGCATCTATACCTATTAAAGCTTCCCAAGGTCATTGGCCTGTGTCTTTTTCTGCTCCTCAACAAAGTACTCATTTTTCTTAGTTTCCTGTCAGTATACCATGATATCCTTCACATCTGTCTGTGCCTTTGCTTTTATTAGCAGAAAATACAGCCATAGCCTTAGTGTCATGTGTACTATAAAGACAGGATTTTCAAGAGATTTGACAACTCTCATATTTTCTGAAGTATTCTCGATGTAACACAGAAACAGTTTATTACTGTTAAGTAGTGACTGTCTCTCCAGCTTGAATAATGAAGTCCTCTAGGTCAATATTTTATACAATGATGCATTTAAGGAAGCATTCCTCTGCAGTCTAGCACTAAAACAATGGGTGTCATAATAGAAATCTATGTATTATCAATCTTAGGTGCCACTATAATCAATCTAATACTTTGAGTAGTGAAAATACAGTATGTTATTGTGTTAAACCAAGAATTTTCTTCATCCAAAATGTTTATAAAAGAACATAATAAAATTATTTATAGAGGCTAGCTCTGCTGTACAAGGTAGAATAAATTTAACCTTCTATGAACAGTGCTTTCAGCTGCAGGAGATTTACATCTGTTACCTGTAAAACAAATTTCCACAAGCTGCAGCTACATAGGTTTTGAGAATTATACAACCACCTGAGCAAAAGATGCAGAGTCTTCAGTGTCTGACAGTATTATTCCTAATATGAGAATTCTAAAATCACCACAAATTAAACAATTACCCATCATTAAGTAATATGCAAAATGTTTTGATTTCTACCCCAAAATGACACAGCTCTTGAAACAAGATCATTTAGTACGTTATATCTGCATGTACAACGGAATACAAAATATAAGAATAAGCTTTCAGACAAATAATTAGAAAATAAGTTAACTGTTACAATGTTAACAGCAGAAGCTATAAACCATACCCAGCATGGATATTTAATCAGAAATACATCAACCTTGCAAACACTTAATATAATGGATAATCTTTTTCATATGAGTAATCCTGCAGAATTCAGTTATGCATATACTTAAGTCTTTTTTTTAATTTCTTCTTCTTAGAGGATACAGATATTTTTAATATCAGGAGTTCTTAGTTAAACACATTTAATATACTTTGCTTGTTTCCGTTTAACAAAAATGTTTCACAAATACAGAACAGAAGACAAAAAAATGGAATACAGTCTCTTAGCTTTGTGCTTGTACTACTTGGAGTTCTATACCCTTGACAAAGAAAACAAGATGTATGATAGTTATAAGATGAATTCCAAGGTCAGAATGAAATGTATAATTTGATATTGAAAGCAACTCTAATGGTTTTAGTTTTAATTACATGGGGCAGTGTAAAACAGTGCCAAAATCAAGCAATAATAAACAATTCTGAAACCCAAGAACTGGATTAGCCTTGCTGAAATTGCACCTAAAAGCATAATCTGCTTTTAGTCTCAGCCTGGTGCAACTTCACAGCATTCTGCTGCATGACTCACATATTCAGGACCCGGTTTGTCCTCCATGTGTAACATAAATAGGTTCTTCAGTTACTGTCAGGCTGTAAACAAGACTGGAGAAAAAATGAAAAAGGAGGAGAATTGGGGATAGAGGTCAATGAGTTCATAAAAGGAGGAGAATTGGGGATAGAGGTCAATGAGTTCCTCTTAGATGACCCATTTCAGACCCCTGTGAGAAGCTATCAGTATTTCTGAGAATAAAAATTTGTCCTACTGGCTTGTAGCTTCTATGAAACAAAAAAAAAAAAAAAAAAAAAAAAAGTGAGAAAACTAAGACAGCCTCAGTTTCTGAGTTTCTCTGCACTACTTTCTCCATGTGCTTTTTCACTTATTCCTCCCTGAGCACATGGATTCAAGTAAATATGAGTTTAAACTCACAGCAATGTTAATATTAGTTATACTACAACTACATGTGATACACTACCATCCTTCTGATGGCTATCCAGAGGAGATGTTATTCCTCCTTTCTCAAAGTGAGAAGTAGCATTCACTGATACATAAGACCCAATTGTAAAATTTCTTTATATTAGCTTATTTACTGATCTTCAAAGCACATTACAAACATTACTAATCTCCCCAATACCTCATTGAAATCACTTATACTATACAGGTGTGCAAATTGACCTGTGGAACTTAAAGGACTCACCCAAGGGTATGGTATGAATATGTATCGTAATCAGGATTAGATTTCAGAAGCCCCCTGCTTAAGCCCTTGTTCATACTTTAATGCTTTTCGGGATTAATAAATTGTATGTTTTCACGAATAAATGTGAGGGTTGAGTGAATAAGTTATAGGGAGGCATGATCACAGCCCAGTCCTGACTCAGACCCGAAGCTTGCTCATTCCCATGTAGTATACTTACTAGATTCTTAATAGCTCAGAACAAATGTAGTTTTAAATGTATACTATTGAGAAAATTCAGGTTCTACCTAGGGCTGTGAAGGAAAACCTGTGCAACTAACCTCTTGCAAATTGACTCTACGAGCACTTTAATTTGGAAGCAGAAGGTTTTCTTCTCTGCATTCAACTTGTGAAGGAATTACACCTGCAGAAGATAAGCTTTCAGAATCTGCATGTGTAAAGTTTTTTAAAATGTACAGCAAATGGACACACACAAATTGTGTATCTGTATAGATAAGCATATAATTACAATCATTCTAAAGAAAATGGAAGTGGTTTAAAGCAGTAGCCTTACTCTAGATGAAGCCCTTGCTTATCTCAAGATCACCGTGTGCACCAAGATCACTGCAAAACTACAGGCTGCAAGATAAACACAGAAACACACACTTGCACCCTAATGTAGACACCCACAAACCTTTTGGTAAATAACATCAGATTGATATTTCTTTTTTCCCCAAACAGCACAACTGTCCTAACAAAACAAAGCTCCAAACTCTGCTCTCCATTTTCCAGATCTTCACTGGTCTCTCCCCAGGCACAAGAAACGTTTTATTCTCTCCAGGAGCAGATCTGTGGGAGGTCATAAAATGCTGCTTTTCTCTGATTAAAGTTATCCAAACATCCCAGAACTCTAGTCCACCAGGAAATGTTTTGTTTTCTTGTTGCAAAACACAGGTTACAAGTCCATATTTTTCTGTCACTTTGTCAGTTTGGGAAGATTTAAATTGACACACATTGTTTATACTTGTTTGGTCTAAAAAAAACATCTCTCCTACCAACCCCCCGTGGGGTCTAGTGGGCTACTGCCTGCTCAGGCAAGAACAAAATGAGAGAGACTGACTCTCAGGTGACAAAAGCACCCAAAGCAATAATAAAAAACATCACACAAGAATCTGCAAAATGGGACTATTAGAATTCATAGGAAATTTTGTAGGAAACATTGTTTAAGGTAGTTCTAATCAAAGACTCCATGGAGTAAGTTTCAGGCTGCCTGGTTTCTGAGGGAGGAAAAAGTCACATTGAAATGAATTTTAGCTGTTTACCGTGTCACTAACTAGATACCACGATTACTTTTTCCAATGGCTTATTATATGAAAAAGTAACTGATACTGTTCTTTATTTTAGTCTTCAAAGCTATAGAGTTTCCAAGAACTATAGGATCCTAAATACTTCACAGTATAATCCGATGCTACATTTGTAAGGACTAATATCTATATATATATATATACCAAAAAAAATTAAAAACACTTTTGTAAAAAACCATACAATGTTCTAACCACAAATATTATGATGCAGTGGATAGCATAATCTATTTGTCAATTTCTTTTATGCTATTACATGAAGCAGAAGCTAGGAATATTTTGTTAGGATGGTATGTCAGGATGATGATGATGGTTACAGTATTTTTACAGGAATTCACTAAAAAAAATATACTGTCTCTATATATACTATACTGTTGTATGAGGTGGTGTTCTGTATCACCTCTACTGTACAAAGAACAGTGGAAAAGATTTAATGGTAGAGTGGTCATTAACTAGCCTGAGTTAATCCTTCTCTTTGCACCTTGCCAGACCACCCATCTTTCTGAGAATGTTATATTTTGTTTTCAATGACAAAGAGTATGTTTTTACGCAGTCTACTACTCTTCAGGACCAAGATAAGCTTTGGAGCTTCTCCCAGTGTATGCAGTTAATACCGCTGCCTTGCTCCAGTCCTACCTATTCACCTATGTGTGGCCTTTGTCAATAAACAAACAAAAAGGCATCAGCCCACAGAGCTACTCATATATGTGCCTTTTATGACAGATTGAACAATTGCGCATCCATAGGTAAGACGGAAAAGGGACATCATCAACAAAGTTATGATCTATGCTTTCTTTTTCTCAGAGTAAAGATCATTGTCTTTCATCATTATGAAACTTCAGCTCAGATTCTGACCTTATTTAAACTAGTATAATGTGGAAGAATTCCACTCCATTTCATAGCTTGTCTTCTTACTTGCCATCATTTTGCAACACTTCAAAACATTCTATAACATTAAAAATATATTAAATTGAAAGTTAAGTCAACAGATAAGTTAGATCTGACATGTAATAGTTCAGAATATAGCCTTTATTACATAAATACTACCACCTCTATGTAAAATTTCAGCTACAATAAGATTTAGTCTAAGCAACTTTTTATATCAGTGTATTATTCCAAATTACAATTGATGGTAATTACAAACTGAAGCAAGAGTAGAGGACATTATCGTGTAAGAATCTCTCCATTGCCTCAAGATATATAAAAGCAGCTAATATGTCAGCCTGGCTCTTGTAAATGCTCTAGCTACAGCTCTTTTCATTACACTCTTATATAATCTAATTTTGTCAAGGGCCTTGGCTAACCTGGAACAGATGCTGTGGCTCAGATCACAATACATTGCAATTCAGCACATAACATTTTCCTAAAAAGTAAGAAAGGAAAAAAAAATGCATACAGGAGGGAGTACTTCATAGCTGCTTGCAGCATTCACTTCCACTGAATCTCAGAAGAAATGCTTGATGTTGCATATTATTTGCAGTCAGATGCTGGAGATGACATCCAAATTAGAACACTGACCCCAGACACTGAAGCTCAGATCTACACTCTGAAAAATTCAGAACAACATCGTAATAATTTAAATACATTAGATATTAATATTATATTACTAGTCTTACATTCTGACAGTCTTTGAAGTAGGTTACAATAGAAGGAATTGTAACCTGCCTCAGTCAGGAAGTACTGAAAAATCCAACAATGTAATCAATGTCTTGTTTATATCCTTACTGTTTATTCTCCCTTTTCCTCTGTGAAGATACGGTGTGATTTTGGAGTACAAATCCTGATATTTAGATAAAAATAAGATATCTGGTAATCGTTGGTGAGCAACATTTCATTGGATATGAAATTACTGTTCGTGGTATCAGGGCAAGGCTGATTGCTGAGATCCCCCCTCATTGCCCGCTTTGGCCTCAGTGAGTCGCCAGCATGGTCCCCACTCCACCACTGCTGTTCCGTACTGGGCAGCAGTCTCAACTCTACCAAGAAATAGCCAGAACTGGGAAAGAGGTGTCCTCCTCTTTGGCTTTGTAATCACTTACTCTGTCTGAGCACTCAGAATGTTCCAAGGAGTTAAACACTTTTTTTATTGTGTTGTCTAACTGTTTGCTGAAATGATGTATATAGGTACAGAAGAGACAGAAAGAAGGAATATGAAAATTATTGGGATTTTTACCTTTGCCTTTTAAATCTATCTAACAATTTTTTTTTAGTTTTCTCCTTGTTTTCATTTGAAAATAATAATTAAGAGAATAAGGATTAAAAGTTTTAAGCAGAAATCATAAAAGTAAATATACACACCGCACCTGTATCCAGCAGTGTCCTTAGCTCCTGTGGATCTCTGTTCATTTTTACTAACGTAAGTTTGAATATACATGTCCGTGAACAGGATAAAAGCAGAACTGCCTTTAGTAGATTATTATTTCTTAAAATTATGTCAAATTTGGTAAATTAATTATATAAACATGGTGATGAAACCTATATCAAACACATTTCTTCTTTAAATATAAAAATAAGAATCAGTGTATGCATTGTAAACCCTAACAGCTGAAAACACACAAAACCTCACACTTGCAGTTTTCAGTATTTTTCATAACTACCAGCTTTACCCCAAAAAAATTTAACAAATTGTGACAATTGATAGAGGCAAACCTCATGTTTGAAATAAATTATTTAACTGGAAGCATACAGCAATAGGATGAATTATCTGAATCTAATGAGCTGTAGTTAATGAGCATTATCAATTTACCAAAAATATTTTTCCTTCACGATAATCTTTATATATGCATTTGTAGTATTATTTATTTTTTTTTCCTAATTCAACTGTTAGTGCTGATACTGAAGGTAGTTATTTCAAAATAAGAAATAAATAGTAGATTATGCCACATTTTTGGAAATAAATTCTCAGCATTCCACATAATAGTTTTTTTTTCTACTAAGTAACTTTTATTGAGAATTAACTGCATTCCAAAACATCCAGTCACATATTATAATGAATTTTCAAGTGTATGTTTAGAAACTATTTGAAATACATTTGACCACATACATTACAATATAAATAGCTTTCGAAATACTGTAACACATTCTCCACTCAAAGAAGTAACTACAGGGGGAGAAGTTACGAAGCAGTGATTATTTTTCTTTTGGTTATGTAATGCCCTCGTAGTGACATGTTTTCAGCGTCTCATAAAATTTTATTTTACCTAAACTGTTCAGGCTGACATCCTGCATGGTTTTCATTGCTTCAAGACACATTTCAAAGCACTTGGAAAAGAGTTCATCCCCTTTCATTCCCCTTCAGGGGAAAGCTGGTGGCTTTAGCAAGTGACACTGATGATGTTTTCAGAGTATTTTTAAGGCCTTTGATAATTTGTTTTGGAACACAAATTTCATATTTAGGCAGAAGTAAGTTCTGAGGTAACTTATTGTGGGGTGAATTTCTTTAAAATCTATTTGCATTTCTCAGTTCTAACTTGCTATTTCTGTAAACAAAACACAAAGTTTACCCCTGATTATATTAACTGTTCCATCCATACACAGTATCTATACAGCACCAGGAACATACATCCCTCACTCCTCTTTCAGAAATGCAGAAGCACCCAGTCTCTGCGCTGCTGGACCGCATAGGAGCCCCTATGAACTGTGAGAGGCTCTTCAGGGCTTCATCCCAATAACCCAGGTCTTGGTACTCAAATCATTAAGTGAAAGACGTGTTTCGACATCTTTTTAAATGAGGAGAGAATTAAGTACATGTCCAAGCATGTTGTAGGGAAGTGTTCTCATCACTAGGTTTTTATGGAAAGCTCCCTGGATCATTTAAAAGAGAAAATATTTGCAGCTTCAGTTTGTGAAGCAAGTTCTTTGGTCTGTATGTTAGCCAAGTGCGTGCTTATGGACCCAGAGATTTTGTTAAAAAACTCACAAGGGAAGAGCAGCATCTTTCATCTTAGCCATATTAATGCACAAATACCCACCCACCACCTCCAGTCAAAAGGTGTGTTGGGATATACCAAAGGAGGAAATAAATATTAGGAAAAAAAAGCCAAACTTTTTAAAAAAAAAAGTTGTGGGGGTTTTTGTTTTGTTTTGTTTGGCTTGTTTGGTTTTTGTTTTTGTTTCGGGGTTTGGTTTTTTGGTTTTGGGTTGGTGGTTTTTTGGGTTGGTTTTTTTTGTTTGTTTGTTTTGTTTTGTTTTGTTTTTTTTCCCAAAGAGCTATACTATCAAATTTCATCAGCCCCAAGTTGCAAATTATTTGGATTAAATTTTTGAGTTTTGGTAGCCAAAGCCTACTTAAATCCTGTTTAAAATGCCTCAGGATTTGCCTGTGCTGCACAGAGAGGCTTCATGCACACCCCGCCACACAAAGCAGGACATTACAACCTAGAGTAGCACCCTGCAGGCTGCTAGCCGGGGCTAAACACGGCCATCTCCACTGCTGCTCATGGCACTTCAGGTAGCATCTCTTGATAATGTCCCATCACGTCTGCCAAAAAGGGTTTAGCAGAACCTGAGTTAATGTTTATAGACGTATTTCAGACCAGGCTGTAGTCTTTGGCTCGCTGACTGATTTGTTCTAATGCTTTACTCACTTTGCAGTGATTACTGTGCAGTCTTGCCTTGCTACATTAGCAGGCTGACAAGTGTGCTTCCACCTGGCGTGCAGGAAGCATCATTTCAAAGGGCATTGCAAACCTGGAGAGGATTCCTGAGACTAAGCATTCCCTGTCTATTGCTTGCTGTACCAGCTAACAGTGCCCACTAAAAGACGTCTCCTCAGTGCTGAAATTGCCAATTTCCACTTCATAAACTAGCCTTTATCTTAGAAAAGCCCTTCATCTCTCAGGTACTTTTGAACCTTAAATTAGGCTTCTGGGTATTGCAGGACCATACTCAAGAATTGCTACAGCACCGGAGTGGAACGTCTTTTTATTTGTCTATCTATAAATGTAATATATACTATATTCACAGCATTTATAAAATAGTAACTAGGTTTAAGTATCTAAAAGGAGAGGAATAAAATATAAATTGCATTCACATCTATATTTATATGAACTCAAATATGCTTTTTTGTCTATATTCCATCTAGTTAACACCATTCAAACACTTACACAATCTAATCCTAGGATTCATCTTAAGTGAATTCCCACCCCAGACCCCAATTTCCCCGGTTTGAGGAAAGCACAGGTTTGTGTTTCCACATCATCTTTGACATTGTATTCAGAGTCAGATAAAGGGTACCTTCTCATTTCCCATGATGCAAAACTAAATCAGAAAGCTGATTTCAACATGACGGTTTAACTTCAGGAAAGCTATTTTTAAACTACGCTGAGAAAGAACGATGTTCTTTCTCTTATTAGCAATTATGTTTGTACTTTACTTAATTATAAACAGAATTTTAAAGTTACTGGAGTGGAGATGCTCCCTACCAGCTGCTGGGGCAGTACCAGTTCTAACCGCATATATTCTTTGTACCTATTTTCTATCTAAATATTAATAAGTATATAAACTATGGCAGTGTACACAGCTCTTTGATTGATCTTGAGTGAGACTAGACAGCATGAGATAGTTTTGGACCATAGCAGGCTCATAGTGCGTAATCATAAAAAGACTATAGGAAAAGTCTCAATACAACCTGAAAATAGACACTGGCATGAATTACCTAAACACTCCACTTTTCTGCCAGACAATACTGTCTCTGTGGTATCCAGTTTTTTAATGGTTACACTAGTGAAGAATGTGGACAAGTTTTATCTACCAGCCTTTTCCAAATCCTCCTTCCTCTCAATGTGATGTGTTGCTCAAAATGCTCATGAAGAACAGATTCCCTTCCTATGCTTTCCCTATCTTTAAGATATATATGCTCTGTTTTGTGTGAAACCTTGTCTATTGCTGATTTTGGGTTAAGCAAATAATCCATGATGTTTGATAGATTTGAGTTTTACAGTCCATTATAAAAGGCACTTAGGTGAATATGGAACACCAGTGAGTCAATGCCACAAAACTTCCGAAGATTTTTTGTTAAAGTTCAGAAAATTAGTGGGAAAAGATGAGGATAGGATGGGGTGGGGTGTGTGTGTGTGTGGGGAAGCTACTTGCTATGATTCCTGCTATGATTATATTCAGTCGTTACAGGAAGAAATGGAGCTGCAGAGTCACCACACTAGTAATACAAAAAGAGAAAATGGGAGATTATATCCTTATTTGATTAGTTTATGTTATACAACTATAGCCCTTGTCCTGAAGAAAAATTCACAAGCAGAAAGCACTGTTGACTCTAGGGAATTAAAGCACATTTTTTGTATGCATTTTCTAGTGGAGATGCTTGTGCAAATTATGTAAAACATAGCACTAAACATAATTGCCTAAAGTATTTTCTTAATCTCCATATTCTATTAATAAGGAATAAGGAAAATAATTAAGACTAAAGTCAATTTAAATATAGCAGATATCTGAGTTGATGCTACATGACTAAGCAGGCTGCATAGAAGCTTTTAAATATTTATGAAGTAGCAGCAAATAGCTTATTGTACATGAAAACATAAAGAAATTCAAGCTTCAGTTAACACACATATAGTAAGCAGACCATTAGGAGTTAACAGCTGTAGGCTAGGTCTAAGTCAGTATTAGATTCACACATCTTAGCTTTTTCTTTTTCCAGAATCAATATCTGCAAATAATAAATGAGATCCCAAAGGGTTGAGTTAAGCTCCAACCACCACAGAGTAACTCTGCAATTGGTCATTGACTCAATAATGCAGGTGAGCTTCACAGTGTAGAACATCTTTAGCACACTATAATAGAAAATTAATAGCGTTCAAATCAGCAGCAGGGTTACCCTAAGGATTACATAATAGCTTGGGTTAGAACAATCATCTAGCTCCAAGAAGTGTAAAATGTCATAAAACTAGAAAGAGATAGAATAGCTCCTACATTAGGCATAATTTGTGTAGTGTACACTGACTTTTTTAAAACACGTTAAACAACAAAGATCCACATTATAAAAGTGTACTACTGAAAATACTGCCAACAAACCGCATTGCAGTGGTGTCCATGGGAAATATGAAACTCATACATCACTGTACTGTTAATAATAACAGGAGAATACAGAATTTAGTTTACTACTGTATTAGTACAGAAGGTTTCATGTTAGCTACTGTATGGCTTTAATAAAATGTGTAAAAATAACATGTCCACAAATGCATATGTAAAGCACCAATATCTATAAACAAACATAAAATAATAGTAAGTGCCTTAGCCTTTACCAGATGCAAATAAAATAGCAACTTTTCTTTATAGACTGTACAGATTCTTTTATGCTTTATGTCAGGTCATCTACAATAACTACTTTGGAACGTGCTAAATCAAGTGTTACTCAGTAGCCAACTTAAATGCATGAAAAATGATATAAGACTAATTTACAGCAGATTAATATGGTAACAGCCCAACAGCATGAGGGACTAACAAGCACCTGGAGACAAAAACAGCATTCTCACAAACCTTAAGCAACATCAGAAAACTTCTGCGCTGCACAGCACAAATACTTATCTCCCTGAAAGAAACAATAGACTGCCTAGCATGTAATAGTATATCAATTATTAATTTAACCATTTTTCAGTACCGGGGAGCACTTTGGACAGTTAAGGGCCCAGAGACAAAATTGAAAGGATTTGATTTCTTAATCTGTGTAGCACTTGAGGACAAGTAGACACTACAAGCTCTATTTCTGAGCATTATAAACTAAGGTTTTCCCACTGAACTAAAATTTAAAAGGAAAATACTTTCCATAATATTTTTGGGGACACCCCCCCCCCCCCCCCCAAACATAACACCCCCCCCACACCCCCAAAGTTATTAGATTAATTCAGTCAATTTACTAAATAAAATACTGACTTCAGCTTTTCTCAGTTCAATGCTGAACTACACAATATACTCACTACATGATGCCGACTGTCCCATTTCCAACCAGAATTTGTATATTTCCATTGCATCTGTCAAACTTTCTGCATAGGTCTCTGCTGCTCCAAATTTAAATAGGACTTGACACACATATCACGGTCATTATAAGATCGAGTTCAGACTTACCCATGGGCTGCCACCATCCCATACATCGCCATAGCAAAAAGCAGCTTGTGGCATTCCCCGCAGGCTACTTGTCTTACTTTTCAGAGGAGTAATGTCCTCACCCAGCTTGGCACCAGCTGTAGGAATAAAAGATCGGTGTGGAGAATAAAATCCTCTGCTGCTCTGGTGCCTTCCCTGTGGCTCTTTCTCATAGTGACTTGTGCCATACACAAAATGGCACCTCTCTTTCAATGCGGAGAGGTCCAGGCTTTATATACCAGGCATGTGAATGTGAGTATACCACAAAACACTAGTTCCTTATCATGCGCTTGTTAGCGTGTCCAATCTATGGCAATCACTTCGGTCCCAGGGGTTGAAAGACACAAGACGCAGGGAAAAAGGGAAGCAAAAGCTGAAGAAAGATCAATACTGCACTGTGAAACAAGAAGTGTAGGCTATTTACTTTTCATTGATCTGATGATGCAGGAGAAACACCTCAGACTGGCATTAAATTGAGGGAATACATCTTCTGTGTTTTTTCACCTCAAGGTCAAGAAAGAGCCAAAAAGAAATTAGAACAAACAGAAACTAATCACAGGAGTAAAATAAAACTATTAATCCACATTACAAATCCACATGGAAACATAATTAAATATCAGGCTGAATAAGGTTCACAATAAAACAAACACTGCCAGCTCTTATCAGTTTCAACTTGCACCTGGAACAACTACAAACAAACAAGTGACTATATGAGGCAGGCTAAAACAAGTCAAAGTTTAATGTTAGTGTACAGGCCCCTTCTGAAGAAACCTTATGGTATGTCTTCCCATATAGAATTAGAAACATCTATCTGACTCGCCTCAAAGGCAGACGTACATTTTCACTTGCACTTATTTATTTAAGAAAATATAGTTTTATATTTTTCTGGGGTTCAAGGGAAGGGAAGGGCATGCTTAGGCTACTGGTTTACCTTACCTTAAAATATATGTAGAGTACATATGTATCTACAGAAATGATTAACATCCTGATATGAATTTGAAGGTTTGGATGTAAAAAAAAAACCCCAAAACAACAAAAAACCCAAAACAACAAAAAAGCCGCAACTGTATAGTTTGATTCTGCACACAGTAATGTAGCATGCTTAAGTGAAAACACTGTAGACCACCAAATCGTGCTTTTAGAGACCAAAGCAAAAGAGCAAAATAGCTGGAATTAAAACTCTGTAATAATTTATTAATTAACATCCAAATTTTACTTAGGTGCTTGGTTAGAAATTTCCCAAAGTGAGATCCTTATCAATGTTTCTTACCCTGGCAAAGCAGACACCAGTTCAATAAATTGTAGAAGTGCCTGGGCTTTCGTTAACAGATGTGATCCCTGTACTAACTTGTGGAAGTGGGAATTTAAAGGACTACCTCCTTCATAACTAGGAGGAGTGCAGAGGGAGCTCTCTTGTGGGAGGGCAAGCAGCAGTATAGTGCTTTCCAAAACCAGGAAGAAAATGGTGATGTGGGATGTAGTCTCACATAAAAATTGCTGAAAAAAATATAGGAAATACAGGGAAGCTAAAGTAGCCAGAGAGAAAGAAGAGATTGTCTCCTATCTTCCTTAGTTCTTTATACAGATTATAGGTGTAGACCTAAACAAGGTAGAAAATAAGGTGTTAAGAAGGAAGTACAGAGTTCAGATTGTCTATCTGACATTCAGGGAAAAGATCAGGATTGGTTTTAATCCAAAAAATGTTTGTTAATTCTTAGTGGTTCAAGGCATTAGTTTATTCACAGTTTAAATTCAAAATCTTCTTTCACTGAAGTAAACCATCATACTCCTGTGTTGGAAAAAAACAAACGTAATTTGGCTGGGTGTGGCATTACAACTAGAATTTCATGAGAAAGGAGGGAAATAAAAGCAACAAAGTGCATTAAATATTGCAATTATTTTGATGTTACAACATTTATTATTTACCAACAGCTCCTATGTAAATAACGAAACCAAAAATTTGCAAACAGGCCTATGTTGTGTCACAGGAAAGAAATCTGAACAAAATTTCTATGGCGCCCTTGGACTGCAAGTTAGGAATAGCTGGAAAATATCTAAAATATTTTCCATTGCTAGGGAAAATACCGTAGGGTTTTTATCATCCATTTAGTGTTAGTAGAGATCCTTGAAATTAAAGGTTATTGATGGATGTATGCACTGAGAAGGAATGTTGTGTGGGATATATATTTTTTCTGCTTGTTTGTTTCCTCTTTCCTTTAGTGTTGGACTGCAGTTTTGTGGTGAATCTCTCCTTTCAGTGAAGTTTTCTTACTTGGCTTTCAGTTTTAAGACCTAATACCACAAAATAACTTTTTCAGTACTGTTTCCCCTTGCGCAGGGTGGCATTTGCTCTGATGCGGATTTGTACTTACGGCAGAGTCCAGCACCTTTTCTGGGATTAGACCTGTACGTTGATGGGGGAAATATCATCCATGTCTCCTTTTCTGAGATTTTCCAGAGATTTCCTTCAAGTTAGGAGACACCACAAATGGACATGGGCGTTCCTGTTTCAGATGGAAGATGACTTTCTGTTTGTGTCCAGCAGCATCTATTGGTGTCACATCTTTGTAACACTTGCCTGGGAAGAAACTTTAGTCCTTAAGCTGAGCACAAGTTTGGAAAAACTGCTTCAAGTTAATTTTCTAGAACTATTTAAATGAACTGTTTCCCCCAAAACTTCCTCCTTTTTTTTCTTCCTTCTAGTCTTTTGATAATAAACAAAAAACCTAAATCCATCAAAGTTTACACAAAACAGCATCCTCCAGGAGAAATCTTGCCAGAACAACGAACGCAGCCTGCCAACACAAGACAGCCATTAAAACACACACAGAGGTCCCACACTGAGACATATGTTAGCAAATGCAAACAAACTATGTCAGTAAAATCATGTGCAATGCACCAGAACTTACTGACACAAATAAAGGGTAGAAACCGGTGTTTCCAGAGAAACATTCATCGCCAGACAAGCACTCCCGATCTTCCAGACCGAAAATCTAATAAAACCTACAGAATATCTTAAAAAGATGAAGTTAAAAATATGTGAATTAAAATTCATAATTCTGCTAAGCACTGAAAAACAGGAACAGAGACCCAAGTTTTCATGGTATGTAAACCTGTCAGTACCCACCTGTCTTATGTTAATCTTTCATGTCCCCTCCATCCTGTTATCTCTGTCCCTTTCCTATCACTCTTTTGTACCACAGGTACTAAAACATCCTCTTTTTTTTCAAATTGCCTTATTAACATAACCAAATTAAACCATAAAACTGGTTCTTGACTCCTGCTTAACTTGAAGATTGTATAGTTTTGTGTCAACCCCAAGAAATGGGTTTCAGTACTTACTTTTTGGTATTTGCCCCCGTGGCCAATGGAAGCAATTTTTATCAAGCAATAATTCCCTTTATCTTTAGATTGCCAAAAGGCTTTAAACATGTAACCATGCTTACATTCTGGCTAGTGAGGTTTTTCATTAAAATGCACTGGCTGTTGTAATTGCCTCATAATAGTCCAGAGAAAGGGTTTTGTATCAAATATTTTCCTTTGGATTTTAAAATTATTTACCATGAAAAGCTTCCCTTAAGTAAATATGTTTGTAATATTGCTTTAATATTTCTTAGAAGAAAGCAATAGAAAGATAATGTATGTAATTGCAGCTGTTTGAACAAACTCTCAGACAACACCATTTTGATTAGAACTGTTTAATAAATACTGTTGTTAAAAAAAACCCTATATTAATGTGTAAAACTATTAGATTGAAGTAAAATGTTAATCAGTTTTTAAAAAGTTATCTTCAAGATAACACATAAATTTACACAGTTGAAGACTAATCAAACTGTTACATTTGAGAAGTCTAGTTTTTTAAAATGATTTCGTAATAGATGCTTTTCTGCACCTTGTTTTCTACTGTGTTTTAGGCATGACAGTAAAATATACAGAGGTTACAATGAGCAACCTTCCCCTTCCCACTCATGGACTTTTGACGGCTGTAAAATTTCCAAGTCAAAGAAAACAGTTGAATTATCACAGCTAAAAACAAGCGAAGAAGAAACACATATATGCAGTTTGTCACAGTTTATAATATGATGGATAGTAGGGCAATTATTTTATATACATAAAAAGAAACAGTATGCATGTGTCAAAACATTTACACAGCTTGCAGGTTATTCATGTACATTATGAAAATGAAGATTTTATAGCAGGTGATACAGTCTAGCATGTGAAAACAAACAGAAAAAGATATCTTTGCTTTAACATATCAGACTTAATGACATTAGAATTCCTGGAGATTTTCATTGGGCATTTTAAATCTGATCCAGTTGTGACGAAATAATTGTTAAGACTTTTAGTTGTAAAGGCCTGTGAAGTCTTGAGTTTTCACATCCTGCAATTATTGGTCCTCAATTCAAAGTTTACCTCAGGAAGAGGTTTATGTTCAGGGCCACAAGATCTAGTTCTCAAATAATTTTGATGAAACATCCAAGTTCTGTAAATCCCCAAACAAAAGCCAGTGTTTTTTCACCTTTTGTTTCTGATTATACCAAACTAGAGATTTTTTTATATATATATTTATCATAGAATCATAGAACCATACAATCATTTAGGTTGGAAAAGACCTTTAAGATCATTGAGTTTAACCGTTAACCCAGCACTGCCAAGCCCACCACTAAATCATGTCCCTCAGCACCACACCTATGTATCTTGTAAACACCCCCAGGGATGGTGACTCCATCTCCTCACTGGGGAAGCCAGTTCCAATGCTTGACCATCTTCCCAGCAAAGAATTTTTTTCCTAACACCCTACCAAAACCTCCCCAGGTGCAACTACAGACCATTTCCTCTTGTCCTGTCACTTGGTACTTGGGAGAAGACACCAACCCCCACCTGTTTACAGCCTCCTCTCAGGTGGTTGTAGAGAGCAACGAGGTCCTTCTTGAGCCTCCTTTTCTACAGGAGGAGTGTATGTATGTATACATAAATATTTATGTATGTGTATATTTATATGTGTGTGTATATGCATATACATAGAAACTGAGACAAAATATAAAATAGATTTTCGGTTGGAAATTTTCCTTTCTGTTTTCAAAGAGAGGTAGTCAACCTTGCACCTACTGACATGATGTGCATACCCACACAGGGCATTAGTGACACCTATCTGTTCTTGCATCTGATTTAATGCATTTCTACATCTTTAGTCATAAACCAGCCTAGGAACTTTTTTGTTCATCAAGTGATACCACTTTTCTACCCTATTCAGGGTCATAGGCAAGCTAAGTATCTTTATTAAAGTCAAATACGTATAATAGTGTTCTAAATAATGATGACATATTAACAAAAATCTAAAAGCTGCAGATCCTGCACTCTATAGAGCACATGTAGAAATACTGTTCTTGCTTCTAGTACCTTCAATGGCTGAAGGCAATCATACTGGAAGGACAAAACTCTTTATCTCCCTCATGGATACATAGAAAAGGTGGCAAGAAAATCCCACCTGTCTCGTCACTGATTTTCAATTACAGCCCGTAGATGCTATGTGAGGATGGAACACAAAAACTGCAAAAGGAAAGCTTCATGATGTGGTCTAGAGTAGACTGAACACACAGTCGCTATGAAACCAGCACCCCAACTGTGTCCCAAAAACTGTAAAACAGATAAAAGGTGAATTTCCCCCCCACCAGGCTGGCAAATCTGATCCACCTGGTGTGGCCCGAGCATGCTTCTGGCAATTCTGCATCTTCTTGAAACTGAGGGCAGCTTTTCCTCTTTATTTTCACATACATATATTAGTTGTGTTCTGTGATACCTACAGTTAGTCTGCAAATCACGCAAATGATCTGTTATTTGATAATAGAATCTTCTCACAAGAACAAAGGACACGCTGTTCAGGGTGTACTATGAATACAATAAGAGACTCAGTGATGGACAGTATCATTGCACCGTTTGTTATGAGACCAGCAAATACCACAGGTGACCATTTGGAGAGTGAAAGGTCCAGAAGACAGGGAAAAGAGAGAAAAGGGAAAAAAACAGAGGAAAGGAGAGGGAAAAAAAGCTTTCTTCTTGGTCCTTCCTTCACCTGTATTTAGACCAACTAATCTCACAAACACAGGAGTCTCTAAGATGGAGCTACTCTTTACCTGCTTTGGGGCTTAGAAAGCTCACTGGTTGACCATGACACATGTGATTCTGCCTAGCCCTCATCCGGGGAGTTAAGACCACTGCTGACTTAGGGACATTTGGGAGTGCATCTACCTTCAACTTCTTTCTTTACCCTGCAGCTGAGATCTAAAAGTTCATGCACATCTCCATCCATGAGGATGAAGAGGATGGGAGAGGTACGCAGTATGGCTTAGAGCGTCACAGAGCAGGGAGGTTGTCATGGCATTGCAGAAATACTGGTAGTTAATTCTGCTAACAGCTGATGTGTACTCTTCAGACATGTGACGCTGTGACCCTGTTGACTATCACCAGTTTGAGGGAGGTGAAAATTCTTTGGTAAAAGTAACTGAGCTTTGGGTATTTGATATTTTGTCACAGTCACTAGCATTCTTTGTGCCTGAAGTGCCAGCACATGACCTAAACAAAACACCTCAGTGATGTGCTTTCTGATACCCAAGTTGCAGGATAATTGGAAAATATAGAATGGTGATCCTCTAAGGTAGATATATCCATATAGGTCTTCCAGAAAAATCACTTATGACTCATTGCTGGGCAGAAATTGAGTCAGACAAGGTCTTGGTCCAGGCTTTACAATGACAAGTAGGATCACTCGAGCACTAAAAATCAGGCACTACTCCAAATACACCAACCTTGTATCAGAATAAATTTATTCCATTTTGCTTCCAGGAGCAGCAAAAATGCATTTTTATAGAAGTTTCTATATCAAATCACAATAATTTCATTTGTTTTAATTTTTCAGTTTAGATAACACTATCCTCTGTAGTACAGTTACCACTTAGGCAGTGTAGTAAATATACAAGGAAAGATTGCACAGAATAAAGCAGAAATGAAGTTTTTTATGCATACTACATGGCTGCAGATCCCTCTCTGCTCTTGTTCTGTTAGAGTAAGTCCTTCGATTTCCCTTGATAGCACAAATACAGATTTTACGAGGACGATTAACAAAGATAAAGGTATGATGAGCTGGGAACTGTGCAGATACCTAACAGATTCACACCTAAAATCTGAGGAAATTTGTGCACCTTGAGTGGCATATATGCTGCATAGCATTGAATCTTTCAAAAAAATAAAATTAACAAAATAATTTGTTTAAGTAGGATTCTCTGATGAAAGTAGGGTGGAGAAGACATTTATTTCTCACTTGACAGAGAAAAAGTAGTACTTGTATTTGAAGGCTATGAAGTCAGAATTCATTTTCCCTTTCAAAAATAGCAGGCAGAGCATGATTATTTTGTCTTCAAATGTGATCAGATGCAAACCCAACAGTGACTCCTCAGTGATAAATGAAGGGGGAAAAAAGCTTCCTGAGACTTCAGAAATAATTTCAGAATACAAAGTTGGACTCTGTCTGAAATAGGAGAATTTGAAAATTTAAGTGTAGTTAAACACCTCTTTTTGGTTTGACAGCACAAAAATGATTCTCTAAAGAGCTACCTTATAGTGTTAATTTAAGCTGTATGTTGGCAAGGAAGATGTGGCTCTACAGAGTCAGATGCCAGGAGTATCCATCCCTTTTAAAGCAATGGGCAATTTCTCACTTATGCTTTCTTTATACCAGTCAGGGGTCATACATGGTTGATGAAGTAAGCCACAGATTCCCTTGTCTTAGTGTAAAAGGGCTGAAGTCCTCAACAACACCCTGTGCCTGACACAGGTGGGATGACAATTCCGCTTGTGAAGCAGTCAGGCACTGAGAGGAATACCCCATGAGGAAGGAAGAGTCAGGAAAGCTGCAGGAAGAAGTGCATAAAAGCTTCAATTTTGCATTCAAACTTTGGAATGTTTGTCAAAATATAATCTCAGGTTTTTGTCCTTCGATGATAAATTAATGCACATCAGCTCTTGGAGAAAGCACAGTCTATTTCTAATACAATCTTACGCTAGTTAATAATGCAGATAGAGGTTACAGTGCAGTAGGCACCTAATTTCCACAGTCATCTGAGGTCTGTATGATTTTAACATTTTTAAGAGATTAGCTATATCAATTAATTCTCAGTCTTATTTTTTGCAAAGTTTCAAGACGTCTGAAGTTAGTAATATGAATAAACTCGTATTTCCATAATTTGTTTCCTAAAACTATAATGGAAGTTGGAGTACACTTACAGACTTGTTCTTTAATATTTACACAGCCAAATTCTGTTTCCTAGGGAGTAACGCACTGTTCTTTTCCCTAAAGAATATGTAAATCCATATCTAAATGTTATGGTTTTAGTTATTTAAGACAGTAACCCCCAGAATTTAAGGAATACATAGTGCTTTGCAGCAGAAAAATACAAAGTTTTTAAGGTTAGTATTGATCGGGACATAAGGTTTTTGGAATAGCCACAGACATTTTTGTGGACATGAATGGTGAATGCAGAAAACTTCAGAGAATATAGTTCACATCAGCTTTGGAAGGACATGCCTACAATCATGTCCATACTGCTTAGTGGGGCAGGGTTCGCCAGATTTTGAACCAAAACCATTTGGTAAGCAGCGTCACAGGAGGTAACATCTTGGTCAGGGCCCATATAGCCACAGCCACACCCATGCTGCATCTGAGCCTCCAGTTAAATGAAGCATCCTCCCCTAAACCTTTGTACAATACAGTCGTGAAACACTATCTCCATTCTAACAACTTGATGACTGCATGACATATTAAAAGTTCTCAAGCCACAGAATTTAACAAGTAGTTATTCAAGTATATCATCCAAGATGGGAGCAAGTACCCATCACAGAAATAAAAAATAATCTTTAAACATTATTTCAATAATCTAAACCCAGAATTATCTCTTAGTAAGATTTAGGGTAATCTGTTTTTATATGAATTGTAAAGCCCACCACAGTCATTGAGACTGAAAGGATCTGATAGATGTCATAAATAGATCATCTCTTGGGATGGCTGCAGTCCCAAACAATGGAACCTAAACATAAGAGTATAGCATCTAATACGATGTAGGAAGACTAATTCTGGTAGAGTACTTTGAGTAACAGTAGTGGAAAGAGCAGGTTGCTGTAATGACAATTACAAGTCAGAAGGCACTCCAGGATAAACTCCTATTTTAAGGCTCAGTGAGCAGCAGAGAAGACATTTGTAACCGAGGATTTTCATGCTTCTTCACAGCTGAAGACATTTATTCCACATATAAGGATTTTCTTTTATGAAATAGCTCCAATACATCTGGTACAAGCACTCCTGCACTGATGAAAGATACTCTGCCTAAAACTCTTGTAATTATTTAAAGTCACTGGGATATTTTAGAGGGAGAGAATTATTGATGACAATAACAGAATTAGACTATTGTTCAATGCAAAATTTGTAGATTTGAAGGGGAAAAAATCAAAAGGCTTCTCAGTCTTCATTATGAAAACCAAAGCATAAGAAAGTATAAAACTTTTAACTTTATAGACAAATGAGCTGTGATTCATCTCACTAAGAAGACCCAAAAGGGTCTGAACTCACCATGCTCCTATGTTGACATCCCATTACCCAGTGCAGCCAAAAAGGCTCAGAATCAGACAGTTTATAAACCAGCTATAGCAAAGAAGCAGACTATGGGTGATTGGAGAATATTTTTTTTCTCAATTTTTCTCAATTTTTCACAATTGCCGTGGCTTGGAAGAAGCTTCATGGTCAGGACATCAAATCAGGACTCAACAATTTTCAGAGCTCACAGAAACTGTAGTGGTCCCAATTTAAAGTCCCAAAAGAAGAGGAGACTTAAGCCCAAATATTTTAAAGATTATAGGTAACATAGGGTACAGAAAGAATGAAAGACTGATGGACAAGGTAAGGTTTGCAGGACCTGCACACATTGGACATGTAATTCCTGCTGCATATGTGTTTCTTGGTGCACTCAGAAATATCACAGTTATCACAGTTTCAACAATACCCAATGAAAGAACATTCCAGAACCTAATCTGAGACAGTGGTTTTCTTTTTCTTCTTCTTTTTTTTTTTTTTAATACACAGTCAGCATTAATCTCCCTAACCTTAACTTCATCCTGCCATGCCTGATTATATTATGTGCTATTGCATTATGTGTTATATTACTTCTGTAAAAATTTTCATTGTCTTACAAAAAGACAGACCTTAGTGCATTATTTTCATTCTTCTGACCTACCTCACTAGCTGTGGCTGCTTTCTAGAAAAATTGCTATGTAAATTAATTTTAATTTATTTTACATATGTGAATATAAGGAAAATTATACATGTCGGTAAAGAAATAGTAAAAAGTTTTATACTGTCAAGAAAAATAATAGTTCCAACATTCTCAATTATTTTGTGATTACTAGCATTTCATTTTCTTTTAAAAACCTCCCCATCATTATGTCATGATTTAAGACTTTTTATGAATTAAATATATATTTCCGGACAATTACTAGGTTCATTGTTAATCTAAGCCCATCAGCCAGCATGTCTTTTATCATATTCATTCCAAGAACCAGATTCAATAATGAAAAGCATTGCATGGTTGGACAGTTAGCAAACAGGGCACATTCAGCACACTAATTTAAATGGTGCATGTTCTTTTTGCACTGAGGGACGAAGGCTGGAATAGACAGCTTGCTAGATACAAGGGCTCAGCTGACCTCCTACACTGTTAAATTAGCGAAAACCAGAGTAGTGTGGTGAACAGCGATCGTGTCTCAAATGTTTTGGTGATGTTTAAAGAGGCGCAAAACTGACTGAAAAAGATTTTACTTGCATTTATGAGTTACACAGCATTTAGAAGTTTCTCTGCTTTTTTTGTTTGTTTTGATTGCAAACAAA
>NC_137586.1:79333894-79338894 GCF_963210335.1 Falco punctatus
AACTTCTAATTTAAAATGTATGTTGAAATTAATGTGATTGCATTTTGTGCAAGTTGTTCAGTAGTTTAGCTGTTACTTTTCTTTTAGGAAGGGAGAAAAAGGAGAAAAGCAGTGCTGGGCATCAGGCCTCAATCCAGCAAGATTTAAGAACATTTTTTTAACATTAGATATGCGCTTTTCCAGAGTTCTGGGGAATACTGGAGTCTAAAAAGCTCTTAATGTGGAGTGAGAAACACAAAACTGTTAAATAGACTAAAGTTCATACTAAATGTAAACAGGGAAACAGTCATCAGAAATAGCAGTCACCTCTATTTAGACACTGATCGTAAACTGAGGAAATAATTTGCAATGAATAATGTACTGCAGTATCTTAGGTTTTCTAAGAAGAGGTATTACTGCTTGTTGAGCAAATGGTGTTGTTAGGGGTGGACGAGAAAGAGAACATTCCAAGGTATTGCTTTTCCCAACTGTATCAGCCAGTTAAGACAAGGTTAAGGATGTTAGTTCTTTCTACAAACCTTCCCCCTTTTTCCTCCAGAGACTATCACAGCTACAAAAATAGTGTTAGCTGTTTTTCTTTTTGTCAGTAAAATCTAAAAGTGTTCATTTTATAGAATTCTTATTTACAAATCATAGGTCAGGATGCTTTTGTTAATAGTTCTGTAATGCACTCAGTTGTACACATGGAGAATAATGTACAGTCAAGACATCTCATGAATCTATATTCTATAGACAGTGGCAGAATGTGAAGAGTTGGTAACAATCTGTTTTCTCAATACCCTTATTTCAAATACTCATACTGTAAGTGTTATTGTTTACTAGGATATTAATATAAACTATCAAGCAAGAGATATGAAGATTAAGAATAATATACTCCATATAATGTTAGCATTACCTTACAATCTTTAGTGAGTTTAGAGCACATTATATGATGCATGCACATATCACAAAACTATGACAAACATTCATAAATAGACCATTGAGAAGTCTGGATAAATCTCAAAATATACATGATTAGGCAAACTGCAGTCTCAGTTTTGAAATTAACTATGCTGTATGCATTCTGGTGCACACTCTTCGTTTCATACCTCTTGAGGCTTCAACAGGCAACATCTAATAACATGAGGTGCTGTACCTCACTGGCCTTACATAGTTATCAATAGCTAATAAATGCCAGGGACCTGCTCCTGCTGGTTGATGGAAAAGGTAATCAAGGGTTAATGAGTGCCAAGAATCACATTAAAGTAGTCCATTGCTTGCTAGATTACTGAAGGTTAAAAATGGAAAATTTAACTCTACCACTAAAAATGTTAAAGGTACAGTGTATTTCCAAGATCACCATCATTCACAACTCTGCTGCTTCCACCATGTGTTGTACAAGAAAAGTAACAAGCTTGGCATAGGTTCTTCATACCTGAGATGCTTTATGTGGAAATGGAGATAATTATGTAAATACGGAAATTTCCTGCTCCACATTTATAAAAAGTATTCACCTTGTCTGAAACTCTAACTTAACACAAAGATTAACTTCTGACAGCTTTTGCCTGCCATAGGTACATAGCTTAATGAGAAAATACTTGTGATGGCAAGCAGGGTAATGAAGAAGCTATGCCCATGGTATTTTATCTTTTAGTCTTATGTGTTTAAATAGATAGTAATTTTTAAAAGGTCATTTAAACAATTCATAAACAGAATAAAACAACAGAATCTATCCTATAGTGTTTAAGAACTCATCAAATTTGAGATAACACAGTCGAGACAAAGAACAGAGAATAAAGAATTCTTTGAAATACAATTTAATTAGATAAAAGAGTTCATATGGTATAAAAATAGATTTTCAAGGAAAGCTATTATAACCCTCGTATTATAGAAGGAAAACCAACATACACAGAAATAACAAAAGCCAGACTGTCAGCAGTACAGAGAATTATTCTTGAGTTCCAACACAGAATTTTAAACATGGAAATGTCATTCCAGTGGTTCAAAAGCAAGAAAAGATAGTTGCCTTTCCATTATATAATCTGAAAAATTTAAAATCACGTTTATGGAAACAAATTCAGTTTCATAGTCATTCCTTAGGACCTGAAGTCACTCAGATGACCTGCTGTGCACCTGAATGCAGAGATTGCTCCCAGTAAAATCCGTGGCAAGTTTCCCAAAGCAGTATGACAACTGTTTGTTTGGAACTATTTTAAATAAGTAACACTATATTTACTGTAGCACTTAATTTACATAAAATTACTATATTTTTCTACCTTATGTCTGTACTGTACATAACAATAAAAGCTCTCCTCTCACACAGAAAATATTCCTTGAAGCAATTGTTTATAGCTATCTGTAGTATTTATAAAAAACGTAGTTCTCTTGTTGCCATGTGCATCTGTCTTGACTAATACAGATAATTTGACTGTTAGTGGCATCGATACTTTAACCTTCTACATATAGTTATTTATAATTTCTTCCTGACAAGAATTACAAAATTTCAATTATATACAACAACTCCAAATCCAGCTTCTTCTTCCCTCTTGCCATGGAAATATCTATTTCTTTCCAGATACATCCACCCAAGGTATCAAAAATAAATTATGTGACTGACAATGTGTGTATGGATTTTATTTTTTTTTTCTGCATAAACTTTGATTAAATTACCTGGAACTTAATAGTGAATAGATAAAAGAAAGGTGGTGGAAACATGTTTTATGTTTTGTGTTACAAAATTGTACTTACAAATGGATAAGCATTGCCATTGAACTTTTCCATTTTAGTCCAAGGACTATTGGAAGGCATTTTGCATTTCTCTGTCAGATCATGTTTGACTTTATGCCATTTATATATCTGAATGCAAAATGTTATCCTAAAGTCATCTAAGTCATCTAAGAGGTAATGGGTGTTTCCAGCTTTTACACTGAAGTGAGGAGATGCAAGAGCTCTAACAATCCTAGTCATTGACATTTACAACTATGGGTTTTGTTTTTAATACAGGGCAGTGAGCAATGTACTTAAGGCATCAGAAAATGGTTTATAGCATACACGAAAGGTGAATCACTTTTTTACTAGATTTATTAGCTAGAGGAGCTGCAATCTCAAGAGGAAATTTAGCCAGTTTTAACCCAAGTAGTGCTGCCTCTTACAGTTATTTCCTTTGAAATTCTCAGCAGAACTCAGGCATCTAAAATGTCCTATTCAGGGATGCTGCTTTTTTCCCCAGCTGGTTTCTGCCACCTTGGGTAATGGCAGAGTACTCATTAACAGACTAATTGATTTTTATTAATTATCTGTGGTGTAATCTTTTTCACTGATTTTTCCCCTAGTATCTAAGCTTATTAACTGCAGATACATAGTCAGTATATAATTAGTCCTGAAGTAAAAGGACTTGATGACACTCATTGATTTTAAAATCAAATATGTGTGTGTGTGTGTGTGTATGAATACATACAAAAGTCTACATTTTAAAGTATTTCCCAAAGAAAAATAACTAAGAATCTATGACAAAATTTCAAGCCTGAGAAGAGATAGGATATTTTAAGAAACCTCTCACATAAACTGACCCATGAATGCATTATTCCTGCTGCCACATTTAATGAACATATTTTAAATAAAACAATGCTGAATAGTACAGAGTAACAAATGTTACCAATATTATAACGAAACACTGCTTCTGATATTATTTTTGCTTTTCAGGATTTTCTTCTGAAGATGTGTAATATGTAATTTATTAATTGGATATGAAATGCTTTTAAAATACAGCATCTGAATATTTGTACAGCTTTATTATGAGTAAGTGGTCAACACCTTCTGTACAAATCAGGATAGATATTTTGGAATATCTACCTGACCTTTATGAAACTAATATCCCAGCCCAGCCCAGTTTTATTAATTCGCATAAAAGGAAAAAGCCATTAATCTAGGCTAGCTTTCATATAACGCCTAATAAAAGGCAGTGACAGAGGCTAAATAACACTTCCAGTTTCAGCTGATTCCTCTTGGCTATGTGGCCATCAGCCTTTAACTGTGCAAAAAGTTCCTCAGAAATAATAAAAACTTTGCTTGTTGCAGGCTCCCTTCCTCCTTCATCCACAAGAGAGTTGTTCATTAGGAAGTGAATTTAAGTCTTACTGTGTAACACTAGCACATCTCTTCATTGTCAACCAGGCAGGAGTTTAGGAAGTTATGGAGAGTAATTGAGGTGGTCATCCACCCCTTCAATGTCCTTTGAGGTCTCATACACACTAAAATAAATGGAATAATTCTCTGTAATCATTTCAGGCAACTAATTCTGACTCCTGGTATGTTCATGTACACTCCTGATGGGTTCATGCTATATCTGAACATTTTAGTTATTTGACTATATCTCTCAAAACTGTTATAATCTCTTAATATCAGTTTCTTGTGGGTACCAAGCTTTCATATTTGGTTTTCAAAAAATACAGTAACTGGTCAGACATCATGTAGCCCTTTTTTTCATTTAACTCAAGAAATGTGCAAAAGTCTGGTAGAACATAGATGGAAATCTGATTTCGGTTTATATGTATGTTCACGCCTATGTACCTGGAAAACAAGTTTGTATAAACATACATACTGATAAACCCTATCAAATTAAGCACAAAGAAATCCCACAGTGGAAGAAGCATCAAAGTGATTCAAACAGTTGACTGATTATTCACATAAAATTCTCCAAAAAAACTAAAATCACTGTATACTAAATATTTCAAATTTTCTAGTTATTCCTGGCAATTCACTATGTTACTATGAGGGGAAAAGAAAAAAGGAACTAAAAATCACCTTGGTAAAAACCCTTACTATTTTAAGATAAAAATAACAATAACGACATTTTATGTCATATATGCACAAGGAAGAAAGATTTTTCTATATGGACAGATTGGCTGCAGCATGAGTTATAAAAAGTTCTGAGCTGATGGCATGTGAGGTTTAACTGATCAGAGGTGGCTTGACAGATTTTCCACATTTATCCCTAATTATTTTTAATAGTCTTTCTGAAA